>NC_074685.1:39715523-39968245 GCF_029448725.1 Salvelinus fontinalis
AAAGGGAAAGACACAACACAACTCCGAGACGAAATGTTTCTGTGTGAAATGGCTTTTCTGTGTGACATTACGAGTCATCTGAATGCAATGAACTTGCAGCTGCAGGGTCGGGATCATGTCATCTCTGATATGTACAGTACAGTGAAGGCATTTAAAACCAAACTGACTCTGTGGGAGACGCAGATGCGGAAAGAAAATTTGAGCCACTTTCCCAGCTGCCAGACCATGAAAGAGAAGCTCTCTACCAGTGCGTTCCCGAGCGCACAGTTGGCTGATAAAATAGGTATGCTTGCCGCTGACTTTCGACGCCGATTTGCTGACTTTGAAGCACAAAAAAGCAGGTTGGAACTGCTCGGTAACCCATTTGCTGTTGACGTGGAAAGCTCACCACCAAACCTCCAAATGGAGTTGATTGACCTCCAATGCAATGATGCACTGAGGGCAAAATATGCGGCAGTGGGTGCTGCGGAGTTCGCCCGTTTCCTCCCCGACACAATGCCCCAGCTGCGCATCCAGGCTGCTCAAACGTTGTCTATGTTTGGCAGCACATACCTGTGTGAACAACTGTTTTCTTTGATGAACCTGAACAAAACATCACACAGAAGTCGACTTACTGCTGAACACCTCCACTCAATTCTGAGGATTTCCTCAGCTCAGAGCCTTACCCCGAACATTGATGAACTTGTGGAAAAGATGGGACACCACCAAGTATCACCCTCAACCTCAAACAAGTGAACATTACTGTGCAATCACATATTTAGAGTTTTTACTCAGTTCAAGTTTAAAAGTTAAAGTTTAATATTTGTTTTCACTGCATGTTACTTCTCCTTAAACAAAGTGTTGTTTTTGATTAATAGATTTTTGCACTTTATTTTATTGTATTTCAATCCAATTATATTTTAAAAATATTTCAGTTGAGTGGATGATAGAAAATTGCTATTATTGTTTTTTTCTTTGAAGTAAATTTAGCCCACTTTTGCTAAAATAGAAAATATAGGCTACTGATGGTGCCTTGAATACCGGTTTCTTTCATTTAATGTTCATGTTATGGGGATTTTTATATAAAGGAAATTTGTCTTTTGTGTCTGTTGAAAATTAAAGATTACTGACAGAGCCATAAGAAAATATTGCTTTATTTATCTGATCATATTGGAATATATTTGTTAGGTTTTCAGTAGGTTCAATTAGGTTCACTAGACTATATGCGTCATTTAAAAATTTTTCAATTAACATTCGAACAGTCCGGCCCTCGGCTTGTAGCTAAATTTTTTATTTGGCCCTCCGTCCATTTGACTTTGACACCCCTGAGATAGATGGAGAACAAGCTATTCGATGAAACATACCGGAGGTTTTGCGCAGGTACGGCCGACTAGCAATTCATTTAATAGAAATATGGGAGTCAAGTATCGATATAACATCGTCAAAACTAAATTTGCGATATGTAATTGTATCGATTCTCCCCCCCATCACTTCTTTGTATTAAAATGTCTTATTTCACCTTTATTTAACCAGGTAGGCCAGTTGAGAACAAGATCTCAACTGCGACCTGGCCAAGATAGAACAAAGCAGTGCGACACAAACCCAGTTACACATGGGATAAACAAACAGCCAACAACAAAATAGAAAAATCTATATGCAGTGTGTGCAAATGTAGTTAGATTAGGGAGCTAAGGCAATAAATAGGCCATAGTGGTGAGATAATTACAATTTAGCATTAACACTGGAGTGATAGATGAGCAGAAGATGAGCGTGCACGTGGAGATACTGGGGTGCAAAGGAGCAAAAAAGTAAATAACAATATGGGGATGAGGTAGTTGGGTGGGCTATTTACAGGTGAGCTGTGTACAGGTGCTCAGACAGCTAATGCTTAAAGTTAGAGGGAGATAGAAATGTCAAGCTTCAGTGATTTTTGCAATTCGTTCCAGTCATTGGCAGCAGAGAACTGGAAGGAAAGGTAGCCAAAGGAGTTGCTGCTTTGGGGATGACCAGTGACATATTCCTGCTGGAGTGCGTGCTACGAGTGGGTGCTGCCATGGTGACCAGTGAGCTGAGATAAGGCGGGGCTTTAACTAGCAAAGACTTATAGATGACCCGGAGCCAGTGGGTTTGGCGACGAATATGAAGCGAGGGCCAGTCAACGAGAGCGTACAGGTCGCAGTGGTGGGTAGTATATGAGGCTTTGGTGACAAAACGGACGGCACTGTGATAGACTGCATTCAATTTGCTGAATAGAGTGTTGGAGGCTATTTTATAAATGACATCGCCAAAGTCAAGGATCGGTAGGATAGTTAGTTTTACTAGGGTATATTTGGCGGCATGAGTGAAGGAGGCTTTGTTGCGAAATAGGAAGCCGATTCTAGACTTCATTTTGGATTGGACTTCACTGTCAGAGAACAAATAGAACAGGATTAACAAATGTCAGACGGGTATTTCCCCGGCTTTTCCCCCTGACTTGACATGTAGAGCAGTGTTGCACGCAGAAAAAGACAACAGTCCATGACAATAACGTAACGGAGAAGTGGGAAGCAAAACCATTTGAGAAGAAAGTCAAAAGTACCATGTCTAGTTGTGGGAAGGCGGCCCGACCCTTGACCTCCAGCACCTCCTCCATGCTGTGTGCGCTGTCAACCAGAGTCATCTGCATCGCCTTGGAAGCAGCTTCGGGGAACAGCTGACATAGACCATACAGCTGCCTGGGGAGCAGCAGGGAGAGACAGAAAAAAACAGCACCATCACAATCAATACACCTGGCACAGTCAAATCCTATAGCATATCAAAACCAGAGAGCGTTACTCACGGTATCATTTTGTCTATTGTGGAAAGTTCCGGTGGACTCCTGGAAGCCAACTCGCCCACATACTCCAGCAGAAAGCCAAATAATTTCTGAACGAAGAAGTGAGAAAACCACAGCAGTTGAATCAAATAACTATTTTGATCCCTGGCAAAACATTGGCATATCAGTTAACAATTCCATCTTGTGATTCAGGCTGAACACTACTGACTTGTAGTTTGAGCTTGTTCCCCACAGCCAGACTGGGATGGTTACACTTCTGTGTCCTGGCAAGGATGACACACTGGTGGTCAGCGGGATGACCCTGCAGTAGGCCCTTCAGGTCACTGTAGCTCTCTGGAGCTGGGAGGAGAGAAGGACATTGGACATGGGTGGAGAAGGCAGACAAGACAAGGATGGTGTTGTGTCAGGGCACGACCACCAGGGGGAGTCGTGTTTTGTTTTTCTGGATCACTCGAGAGAAGTCGACTTTAGCTTTCAATTGAAACATAAGAAATCATTTTTCCTATATACCAACATATTCCAAAAACGATCACCTCCCGAAAATTATGTCCGGTTAGATCATATAAAACATGGGTCTTACCTTTGAACGTGTATGGTAGTTCTGCTTTAGCTGCCTCTGCTTGGGCCTTCCTCTCCTCCTCACTCAGCTGAGATTTGGTTGCAGGCGCTTCATCCTTCTCCTCTTCTTCCGCCTCCTCCTCCTCTCCTCTCTCACTCTCCTGCTCAGAGTCCAGGTCCGAGTGGCTATCCTCGTAACTGCCCTCCTCCTCCTCTCCATCAGATTCCTCCTCACCACTCTCTCCTTCACCACCGTCCTCCTCCTCGTCATCCCCCTCTATCTTTGCCCCTTCCTCATTTATGTTCCATTTCCCATCCTATAGAGAGAGAACGAGAAAAAAATAGGATTTTGTTATCTGCTCTTCTTTCAGTGAACGCCTGTAAATTTGACTGTGTCACATACACTCCCCTATGTATTTATTTGGACAGTGAAGCTTAAATATTTAAATATGGCTCTATACTCCAGCATTTTGGATTTGAGGTCAAATGTTCCATATGAGGGGACAGTACAGAATGGCACCTTTTATTTGAGGGTATTTTCATACATATCGGTTGGGCACAGCAAAAACAAACTGCATATGCAGTCATTGCGTGCAACGGAATATCGGACCAAATACACTTTTTACTACACATAATTGAATTAGTCCAAATACCTATGACACCTTCAAAATGGGTGAACTAGATACATAGCGCTTTCATTTCTAAACGGTAAAACAGATAGGTTTGAAAATACCCTCAAATAAAAGGTGACGTGGGTAAGCATTTCACAGGAAGGTCTACACCTGCTGTATTTGGCACATGGGACAAATACAATTTGATTTCGATTTTAGACATTCTGTACTGTCGCCTAATATGAAACATTTGATCTCAAATAATAAATGCTGTAATATTAGAGCCAAATTAAATGTTTTAGCGTCACTGTCCAAATAAATGTGTGTGACCCTTCCTACTACTTCCTTCCATTGAGAGAGTAGAGATGATGCGATGTCTGAACTCCAAGACACAAGGTCAAATCATAATCCACACACAGGCAGAGTCTGCCTGGTCCCTTCCGGCGACAAGGCAGAGTCTGCCTGGTGCCTTACCTGATAGGCCAGAGTCGGTTTGTCGTCAACGTCTAGGACGAAGCCGTCGTTGAGGTCGTCAGCTGACATGTGAGCCTGGGTCTTGGCGCAGTCTTCTCTTACATCTCCCGTCATCCTCCTCAGCCTGTCAGCCTGGGGCAAAGGTCAAACCACAGAAAGGAAACAGCTTCAGTGCAGTAGACAGGTCAAACCACACAGAGAGACAAACCGTGTCAGTGTATCAATAGTTTACGTCCTTCCCTTTCTCAAGTCCTTATCTCTAGGATTACTGGCTGACAGGTCAGGTGAAAGCAGACCCATTACCCATCAATGGTCATAAAGAAAAAAAAAGGACAAGGAAATGGTGTTGAGACACATCCATACCTCTAGTTTCTGCAGGCGCTCCCTTTCCTCCATGGCCACTTCCTCTGGAGTCTTCATCTTCTCAGATGGTTGAGCCTTCATCTCAAAGCCCAGCTCTCGCACCATCATGTCATACTCATCCAGCTGGAACATACAAGGGAAGAGACAAAGATGAATGTGTGTATGTGACCAATCAAATTTGATTCGAGATGAAACAAAGGTTTTTTCCCCCCCTTGGGACACAAACATTTTACTTATCCGGGTTCATCTCACTGAGATAAGGTCTCTTGGAAACCTTTTAATTTAATCTTAATGTATACAGGTTAGACTCAATAAGATACAAATCTATTTTGTATGAGGGATATGTTTGACTTAGTGGATAATCAATTAAAACTTCCATTGGAAGCATTTCCTGTTCTTTTACCTTGGGTTTGTCTTCCTCCTCGTGTCTGTCAGCCTTGGGGGCATTCTTGTGAGCCAGCAGCCCCTGAATGCTTTTCCAGTCCTGGTCCAGCTTCTCTGTCAGCACCTGGGACTCCTCCTTCTGGTTCTGCCTCTCCCTCTGAGGACAACCAACAGACCTGTCAGGCATCTGATCTCACCTCAGACACCCGTAGAGCTATTGCCAGTACTGGAAAAGTTAATCAAATATCTGGTGGACCACACTATACAACCAAATCAAGACGAAGGGTATTAACCCCCCTCCTAAAAAAGGAAGACACTGCAGCACATTGATGATCTTGGATGCTGCCCCAAACAATTGAATGGACCTCCCACCAACGTTCCAGCGAATAAACCTCAATACCATTCCTAACGTGTCTAAGACATTAAGGCACATCCTAGAATGAGACGAGAGGGATTGACACTCACCTTCTCTTGTTTCGACTTGAGGATGAGCTCCTCTATGAGTTCCTGTCTGGACTTGGCTCTCGGGTTCCCCCCGTTATCCGTCTCCCCGTGGGTCTTCCTCCTCAGCAGACCGCCTCCTCCGAAGTGGGATGCAGTCAGCTCAGCTGAAGGAAAGACGGATGAGAAAATATTGTTATGGTCACTACTTCAGATGTCACCAATAGTGACCCCTTATTTAGATTTTTTTTACAGACAAATTCTTTGCCAATGTACATCTTTATGTTCTCTCGCCGCCACCTGCTTGCTTTCCCCCCACCCCTTCTCTCCCTCTCCCTGGTCTACAGCTCCCCCCAATTCTGTGAAGACCGGGGTCATTGCGTCTCACCTGAGAGCATTCCTTTCTCGTCTGCATCATCGTCACTGTCTACCATGTCGTTGAGCTTCTCCATCTCAGACAGAGACTGGCCATAGTGGGTCAACTCCTCCTCCTCGTTCAGGTTATACATGTTCTTCTTGTCTTGGGTACGCTGAAGGGGGACAACAGCAAGAGAAGACAATGTTAAGTTATGGACTACGGCGCATCTTTATTCAACACACATGTATTTGTCCAAATGTTACGTTGGAAATGAGTCTTCTCCCCTGGTCTCAACCCCCCGCATAACACACAGCTTTGAGAGGAGCACAGGGCCAGCCAAAAGTGCAGCTCCCGAGAAGATAGTTTAATTCATTATTTTATATTTGACATGCTGTAAATCGACAATGTAGGGCTGTGGGCGGGCAAACTTCTTGGCTCAAGGGCCACGTCGGTATTTTGAAAATCAACAAAGGGACGCACAGATTTGTTTAAAAAACATGCCCAATTTGTGGGCCAGAAAATATATAAGTCCATTATCATTTCTACATTTTTCAGGGTTTTACTTTTAAAATTAAAGACCAAGGTCTCTTTTGCAAGGGAGCCCTGCTCCCTATACAGTCTATCTAGTTTTAGACATTCAAGTGTGGCCTGGAGTGTTTTTTAATAACCCCAAAGAATCATATCAAAAAGAAGATGCCGGCCACAGACCGGTACTTTGCCCACTCCTGTAGAAGGTGTTTCACGCAGTGACAGTGGAGTGGACGAGAGATACCGCATGTCCGACAGCATTGATCTCACCTGTCTTTCCATCGAAAACCTCTGAAGGATTTTCTCCTCTGGGTCCATCTTGGTGTCATACTCGCCAAACCGTCGGTCTATGAACTTATTGGCCTTGTCCTTTGTCTTATATTCCTTCAACAGGGTCTCTTTTCGCTGGGGGGGGGGAGAAAGGAATATCTTATAAGCACAAGAGCCACACTGGCACACTAATGAATAGAATCAAAGAAACGTGGTAACACAAGTTGCAAACCACTCTAGCTGTGATTTGAGATACTGTAAAGCTTACCGTATGCTTCCCAGTCAAAACAGTTCACACATACGTTACCACATTTAGTTGACATTGGCTGCTAACAGGAATGACTTTCAGCTCAAAAAAAGCAGGTGTAAAATGCTGTTCATTTCTGCGTCGTGCATTTTGAAAATGCATCGCTGTTTATGGCTGTGATGACAGGCTACACTTGCACAGCGATTGTGCGCGTGCATTCTCCCTGTGCGTGCGCAAGTATGTGCGTGCGCAGGGGGTGTAAGCTTGGAACCACTCCTTTTTGGGGATCGTGGGTCAAAACGTTTGAGAACCGCCGAGCTAGCAAACAGATTGCTGACTTGCTGTACAGCTATAAGATTGGGTGGAGTGCAAATGTCAAATTGTTGGGAGAGGATTGCCATACATAGATATCCATCTCCAAAAATGGTTTAGTGAACAATAGTTGTTCTTGTTTACTTTGCACAAGCAATGTGGCATCAAGTACTAGCATAGGCCTACTGGTCCTTTGGTATGTCAAAATTGCTTGTAATTAGAGGTCGACCGATTATGATTTTTCAACGCCGATGCCGATTATTGAAGGACCAAAAAAAGTCGATACCAATTAAATCGGCCGATTTTTATATATATTTGTAATAATGACATTTACAACTCTGAATGAACACTTATTTTAACTTAACATATTAGACCAAAATCAATTTAGTCTCAAATAAATAATGAAACATGTTCAATTTGGTTTAAATAATGCAAAAACAAAGTGTTGGAGAAGAAAGTAAAAGTGCAATATGTGCCATGTAAAAAAGCTAACGTTTAAGTTCCTTGCTCAGAACATGAGAACATATGAAAGCTGGTGGTTCCTTTTAACATGAGTCTTCAATATTCCCAGGTAAGAAGTTTCAGGTTGTAGTTATTATAGGACTATTTCTCTCTATACCATTTGTACTTCATATACCTTTGACTATTGGATGTTCTAAAAGGTACTTTAGTATTGCCAGCCTAATCTCGGGAGTTGATAAGCTTGAAGTCAAACAGTACAATGCTTGACGCGTTGCGAATAGCTGCTGGCAAATGCAGGACAGTGCTGTTTGAATGAATGCTTACGAGCATGCTGCTGCTTACCAAAGCTCAGTCAGACTGCTCTATCAAATCATAGACTTAATTATAATAACACACAAAAATACCAGCCGTAGGTCATTATTATCGTCAAATCCGGAAACTATCATTTCGAAAACAAAACGTTTATTCCTTCAGTGAAATACGGAACCGTTCCGTATTTTATCTAATGGGTGGCACCCATAAGTCTAAATAATGCTGTTACATTGCGCAACCTTCAATGTTATGTCATAATTATGTAAAAATCGTACAAATTAGTTCGCAACGAGCCACGCGGCAAAAACTGTTGCATATACCCTGACTCTGCGTGCAATGAACGCAAGAGAAGTGACACAATTTCCCTAGTTTATATTGCCTGCTAACATGTATTTCTTTTAACTACATATGCAGGTTTAAATAAAATATACCTCTGTGTATTGATTTTAAGAAAGGCATTGATGTTTTTGGTTAGGTACATTTGTGCAACGATTGTGCTTTTTTCGCAAATGCGCTTTTGTTAAATCATCACCCGTTTGGCGAAGTTGGCTGTCTTTGTTAGGAAGAAATGGTCTACACACATCTCGCAACGAGCCAGGCGGCCCAAACTGCTGCACATACCCTGACTCTGCTGCACAGAACGCAAGAGAAGTGACACAATTTCCCTAGTTAAAATGAATTCATGTTAGCAGGCAATATTAACTAAATATGCAGGTTAAAAAAATATATACTTGTGTATTGATTTTAAGAAAGGCATTGATGTTTAGGGTTAGGTACACATTGGTGCACTTTTTTCGCGAATGCACTTGTTAAATCACCCGGTTGGCGAAGTAGGCTGTGAATCAATGATAAATTAACAGACACCGCATTGATTATGTGCAACGCAGGACAAGCTAGATAAACTAGTAATATCATCAACCATGTGTAGTTAACTAGTGATTATGTTAAGATTGATGTAATGCTAGCTAGCACCTTACCTTGGCTCCTTGCTGCACTCACATAACAGGTAGTCAGCCTGCCACGCAGTCTCCTCGTGGAGTGCAATGTAATCGGCCATAATCGGTGTCCAAAAATCCGATGACCATGAAAACTTGAAATCGGCCCTAATTAAAATCGGCCATTCCGATTAATCGGTCGACCTCTACTTGAAATGTATAATTTACGTATGGAGCTTTCATTTGGAACTAGTTCAATTGACTTATTACATAATCAAAATGTGTTGTTGAAAAAAATAATGATAAAGGACTGTCTGGTAGCCTCAATAAATAGACAAAGATAGAACCGTATAGTCCCACGGTAACTATCTGTGCAAAGCCTAGTTCTGAGATATTGAGCATCAAAGGTCACATCGCAGACCTCAGAACTGTTTTGTAGTAAATTCTTTCAAAACCCATTAAGGTCATCACCTTAAAAAGTGACCTAAATGACCAACTATCACAATCATGAGACATTTGTATATCTGTTTTTTTTAGGGGGGTGCCATTGCAGATAGAACATTATGGGTCTGAAATGTCAATCTGGTTTCAGCCATAAGATTCAGACACTTTTGAATTAGACATGTTCAGTTAAGAAGAGTTAATAAGACTGTAGCTATTTGAATATATAAATGATAGAATAACACTAATTTACCAAGAGTCAGAACACATCAAATACATATGTTTTATGATCAGACAAATTTTTGTCATCAGTGAACAAAGACAAGACATCATTTACTTTATTAAATCGAACCGTTTTTTTGCTTACATGCCATCATGGCTGCTAGACTAGCCTAGACCATACTTAGAGGGAGATGACCAAGACATGAATTGTTAGATATTGCTGCACTGTCCTAACTAGAAGTACAAGCATTTCGCTACACTCGCAATAACATCTGCTAACCATGTATGTGACCAATAAAATCATGTTCTGATTGGTCCGTCTGTATTTGTTCAGGTTTGTGATTGGATTGCGGACAGAACCTTATAGTGCCAAGCTCAAATGGGTTTATGCAGATAGAAGTTTACTCGATTTGTAGTTGAAGTCATTGCATGTATAGTTGTTTTTTTTCTTGAGTCAATTGAAAGAAACTTGTGACTGGACTTGCTCTAATGCAGCATTAAAAATCACTGGTAACTGAAGAAAACGAGCTTGGACTGGTGAAAATTGATTGGTCATCCAACTCGGAATTCCACCTCGGGAACTTGGGCATTTTTCTAGAGCTTCAACTCGGGCCTTTTTCTAGAGCTTCAACTTTCCGACCTGAAGATCACTTTCGTCACGATTTTACCTCGTATTTTTCATAGTTCCCAGTTGTTTTGAACGCGGCATTATAATGCACGATTTGTAAATGACTCGAGACGTTCTACTTGGGACTCGGACCTTGTGACTCGAATAATAGTGACTTTTTGGTCATTTTCAATAAAAAAAAATGTTGCAACAACTATTGCTGGCAAGAAGTTCGCTTCGCCAAGCCGAGTTTTTTGCTAGGAGCAAACGTTAGTCTACGGACGTCTTTAGGATCCATCTAGCCTGGTCCCAGATCTGTTTGTGCTGGCTTGTTAACTCCTATGGTAAACTTATATGGACAACGACCATAGAAGTTGGTAAGAGAGAACAAATCTGAAACCAGGCTGGATACTTTACATCCATCTCTGCATATGTTCTCTTCAAATCCCCATGTGTACATAAACACTTCATTGCAACCACCTACCTTTTTGATGGCTTTAGATCTGGATACACCTGGCAGACCGACGTCGTGCTTGCTTTTTCGCCCGAGGATGTCAAACTTTTTCCGGTTGATTTTCACCTCGAATGGGTTGTTTTTGATCTGGGTGGAAGTTTTGGTCTTGCGAACCTTATCAGCAAGGTTCTTCTTTTTTGGCAGTTTCCCCATCTAGACAAAATAGGTAGTTAGGTGAAGGCAAGAATATGGCTGAGAACCTCCTTGCTAATATAACAACCATGTAAAGTACTGAAATACAATAGCTAGTGTGATAACTGGCTAGCTAACGTTTGATAACGTCGGCTAGCTAACATTGGACACGTTCTCAAGGCAAACATCATAAATTGTAATGGCATACCTTATAGATTGGATATTGGTCAAGTAAAACACCTCATGTGTATTTTGAAGTTAAAATATAACGTTAAATCATCTACTTTGCATTATCCACGTTGTTCCACAGCAGAAAATCCGCCTGCCAGCACGAGGTCAAAGTTCATCATGAGGCGACTCCTCGTCAGTTGACATGGTAAGTAATATTCTGCAGCGCCGCTATCTGGTAAAAACTCAGCATTGCACTTAAAGGAAAACGAAAAAGGATGAGATGTGAAATATGTGCCCTAACCCTAACCTGTGCATGTTTTGTATGTTATTTTGGTATTACTACGTGACACATATCAGTTTGCAAACAATGTAAAAATACTAGCTCAGTGCTTTCTTTGGTGGTGAAGCAGTCAGCGTAGGGGTTGGCAATGTTCTTTAGTTATGCCGTGATTGGCTCAGTGTTCTGTCACTCATGGGGACAATAGATTTTCGCAAAATCTACGAGGAGCTTGAAAATTCATGCCCCTTGGGTGCTGCCATAGTTACATTATAAGTGCCCATCCAAGAAGCCTCAAGGTCATTGGCCACAGATACAATGTTGTCAAATCATGTTATATCTACTGTAGCGTTGAATGGACTGATCATGTCAACATTATACTTTCAAAATCTTAGCTAACAAACTAGCAGTCATCATGATGAATCAAGTCGACAATCTACTGGCAAATTCTTTTTAATCCTTGTCACATGAAGAGAGATTAGAGATAAAACATTGGTGCTCATCGGCCATAAACATTACACAAATTGGAAATCGAAAATCCAACAATGAGTGGTTTGGAAGGAATCAGTGGCTAACTGTAAGCATTGCAAATGTTAGGATTTATGTTTATGCACTATAGCCTGCTAGCATATTGTTTGAAGATGAATATTGTTTTGTTACACACATACACACACACACAAACAATACAGATGTGTGTGTGTGTAGGTGTGTAATGACTGACCAACACAGGCCATAAAAGCTGTGGTCAATCTGGAGAGGGGAGGGGTGCATCTCTCTAGGCCAACCAGGGAGGTTAGGGAACTGACCAGTACCATATTAGGAATTGTTTGAGTGAAGAATCAAGGGGGAGACACAAGACGGAGCTAATCTACCCAGCAACCAGATGTGGACAAAGGAAAGCACTAAGGGACTTGGACAAGTCCGGGTGCCAGCACAGGCTGAGCAAAAGTTTAAACCGCGCTCAGCCTCTACTGTGATAGGACAACGGACGAGTTGGAACTAAAGCTGTCATTGTATAAGAACTGCTATTTGAGTACATTCCACAGTTCCCTGTTTTACCCTGCGCGGTGATACAGTGAACCCGTATATACGAAAATTGCATTTACCATCGCTTGAGTTTAATTAAAATACTTAAAATATATTCGGTGACTCTGAATCACTTTTTGTCCTGATACCAGATTTTAACTGACGCAAATCTCTTTCACAAAGCAATCACTGGCTGCTATTCAGTGGACTGAGTGTGAGGTCCAGGTCTGGGTTTAAGGGTCTCTTTTCCAAACGTTCAACATTCGCCATGCTGTCAATCCAGGGTAACTTCTACCGCATTCAAAACAATTGGAAACGCAGAACTGGGAAATCTCAGATTTCAGTGAGTTCAAGACAACTGGGAATTCTGAAGAAAAAAAACATCTCCGACTGGGAAAATACATTTTGAACGGTCATCCAACCCTGAATTCCAAGTCTGGAACTCAGGCCACATTCTGAGCTCCAACCTGAAGATCACTGACGTCATGAATCAACCTTGTTTTTTTCCCCAGAGTTTCCAGTTGTCTTGAAGTACCATAAATGTGTCAGAGGAAGGCCATTAAAATTGTCAAAGATTCCAACCACCCTAGTCATAGACTGTTCTCTCTGCTACCGCACGGCAAGCGGTACCGGAGCGCCAAGTCTAGGTCCGAGAGGCTCCTAAATAGCTTCTACCCCCAAGCCATAAGACTCCTGAACAGCTAATCAAATGGCTACCCAGACTGCTGCTAATCTCTGTTATATCTATGCATAGTCACTTTAATAACTCTACCTACATGTACATATTACCTCAATTACCTTGACACCGGTGACCCCGCACATTGACTCTGTACCGGTACCCCCTGTGAATAGCCTTGCTATTGTTATTTACTGCTGCTCTTTAATCATTTGTTATTCTTATCTCTTACTTTTTTGGGAGGTATTTTCTTAAAACTGCATTGTTGGTTGTAAGTAAGCATTTCGCTGTTGTATTTGCCACATGTGACAAATACATTTTTATTTTATTTTAATTGAAATTCAGAGAATGCCAGACTTTAATGACAAAGTTTGATGACAAAGTTAACCCATGAAGGACCGCCACGCTACCTTCCTGTTCAAGTGAGCACAGCACAACAAGGCGAGTCCAAAAATGTATTGTATGCTGCTGCATAAATGATGTAATATGCCATTGAGATATATATATACGGTAGCTAAGAAAGTAATATTAAGTGAATGTTGTGTAGTAAGCTGTTAGTAGCCCATGTGCCTCACCCTAATAATTTGGTCCCTTTTCCCCTCATACCTTAGCCTACTGTTCTAACTTGGTGGTGCACATGTAGCCTATAGCCTGTTTTAGAGAAATGTCATCATCGAATATGGTAAGACCTTTCATTGTCTGCTTATATACCATCTATATTTATCCTACGGTTCTGACTTAGTGTACAGGGAGAATACTGTAAGAATGGCCCATGTTCTGAATTCTGTCGCTGTACATTTCAAAAGTGCTGAACAAATAGTTATTGACTACGTCCGTCCTAACTCACTCATTCATGTCTTAATCGAAGTTACAGAGTGCCTCTTAGCCACTCGTTGTCCCCTTATGCCATAGGTTGTACATCTCAATTGTCAGTAGAAACCACATTTGTTTAAGTAAATCAGCCATATCAGCAATGTTTTTTTTAAAGGCAGTAAATGAGGCTGAATGAACTGTTTCGCTGCCAGACAAGGCTCCGCTGATAGCCAGGAGTAGCAGTGATAAGGTGTTGGGACTGCTGTTGGGACTCTGCTTTTGGGACAGCTTTATGTAGGCCCCAACAGTTTATGGGCACCGTTTGTCACCGTTATAGTGCAATTAATGTATTGTTCAGTGTTGTGGCATTGCTGGCATGCAATCAAAAACTTTGTTGTTGTTGAGTTTGCCACACCAAGATGAGCTAAAATCTCCACTGCATATAACTATACTGGACAAAAATATTAACTCGACATGCAACAATTTCAATGATTTTACTGAGTTCCAGTTCATATAAGGAAATCAGTCAATTGAAATAAATTCCTTAAGCCCTAATCTATGGATTTCACAACTGGGAATACAGATATGCATCTGTTGGTCACAGATACCGTAAAAAAAAGATAGGGGCGTGGATCAGAAAACAGGTCAGTAGCCGTTTGTGACCACCATTTGCCTCATGCAGCGCGACATCTCCTTCGCATACAGTCAGGCTGTTGATTGTGGCCTGTGGAATGTTGTCCCATACCTCTTCAATGGCTGTGCGAAGTTGCTGGATATTGGCGGGAACCGGAACACGCTGTCGTATACGTCGATCCACAACATCCCAAACATTCTCAATGGGTGACATGTCTGGTGAGTGTGCAGGCCGTGGAAAAACTGGGACACTTTTAGCTTCCAGGAATTGTGTACAGATCCTTGCGACATGGGGCTGTGCCTTATCATGCTGAAACATGAGGTGATGGCGGCGGATGAATGGTACAACAATGGGCCTCAGGATCGTCACAGTATCTCTGTGCGTTCAAATTGCCATCGACAAAATGCAATTGTGTTCGTTTTCAGTAGCTTATGCCTGCCCATATCATAACGCCACCCCCACCATGGTGCACACTGTTCACAACGTTGACATCAGAAAACCGCTCACCCACACAACGCCATACACGTGGTCTGCAGTTGTGAGGCCGGATGGACGTACTGCCAAATGCTCTAAAACAACATTGGAGGCAGATTATGGTAGGCAAATTAACATTCTATTCTCTGGCAACAGCTGCGGTAGACATTCCTGCAGTCAGCATGCCAATAGCACACTCCCTCCAAACTTGAGACATCTGTGGCATTGTGTCGTGTGACAAAACCGCACATTTTAGTGGCCTTTTGTCCCCAGCACAAGGTGCACCTGTGTAATTATGTCACTGTTTAATCAGCTTCTTGATATGCCACACCTGTCAGTTGATGGATTATCTTGGCAAATGAGAAATGCTCACTAGCAGGTATGTAAACAAAAGTGTACAAAATTCAAGAGAAATAAGCTTTTGTTTGTGCATGTTACATTTCTGGGTTCTTTTTTCAGCTCATGAAACATAGGACCAACACTTAACATCTTTCAGTTATATTTTTGTTCAGTGTAGTACTAATATCAGCGAGTAATACCATAAGTATTGTTCTGCTGATGAAACGTCAACTCAAGATTTACTAGTCTTGGCAAAAATGATCATTTGGAATTGTTTGAAGGAAGGATTTTTATTAACGATTGAACAAAAACAAACAGTACAGTGAAAAAAAGATGGTAGTCTATAAATGGTATAATTACACATTTCTGTAAAATGGGGGAACAGCTTAGCTGCAAGTTTAAAACAATTCTAAGTGACTTCAAATGAAGAAATGACTAAGGAAGTTGCTATTATTGTGTTAACAACAATACTAACAATAAGTAAAAGGGAGTAAAATGGAGTTATTGATATTAAGTAAAAGGGAGTTAGTCATAATGTAGACAACAAACAATACAAGGTCAAAGCTTTAGTTTAATGCCATGCGGTTCTTCAGGGAACAGGCTAATGTCCTCAGCTTGCGTCAATCATGTAATATACCAGATTAATAGTAGCCTGGTCATAGATCTGTTTGTGCCATCTTGCCAACTCCTATGGTCCTTCATGCCATTGGTAAGACAGCACTAACAGAACTGGGACCAGGCTAGGTTTTGATAGTGGTCTGAAACCAAGCTTCACAGGCAAGTGGGATTCATTCATGACATTGGTCGGGCGTCAATGCCCGTCTGCCCGACAACCTTCTTAAAAAAGCCAAGGTGTAAGATCGCTAGCCTTGTCCCAGATGTGTCATTCCGTCCATTCCTATTGCCATTGTTTGGTGTGACAGCACAAATAGATGTGGGACCAGGCTGTACGATCACGCCCACAGATCGATTACGTGAACTCCAGTGTCTTGAGTGCAACTTGAAAGCGAGATGTTTTCTTGAGACAGTTATTTCATTTCAGGAGGGCGGATTCACAGAGTAGTCCATCGCAGTGTGGTCACTGATCACGCATGCGGTGTTTAAAATGGTGCGTTGTGGCTTCAAAAACAACTGTATTCCAACATTCCCTGTATACTTAAAATCAGTAGCCTGAATCCAGACTGAATTGTTCTTTTTTGACTTTCAGTTTGGATCCAGGCTGACCTGCGGTTTCCTCTAAAAGCAACGGTTAAAAAACAGCAGTCCGGGCTGTGGTATATTGATGTGCTTCAGTTCAGTGCTCTCACAGCAAGTGAAAATGGCTAAATGAAGATTTTTTTGAATAACAAAATAAATGGGACTATAGCTATATCATTAACAATATAAAATACATCTGTCCTCGTAGGTCCCGTTTGTTTGTGTCTCTGTGATTGGAGCAGCAGTCCTCCCTCTCACCAGGTGCCACTAAACCCTGGTTGATAGAAGAGGTACGGGAGTGACAGAATGTCAAATTCAGACGCAGAGTTGTTATGCTATTCTTGACACGATTTGAGTTCTCACGGGCCATAGGCCAAGAAAGACCTAACTTGGACCCCCTGTTTTGAGTGAACAGATTTAACGCTAATGTTAGAAATCTGAAATTAGCACCATGCAGTTCATTTGTAGTTATACATTTTGAATCGGTTACCACCTGTTAAATGACAGAGTAAAAGCTTATTTTCATTTTTTTGGGGGGGGGGGGGGGCGGGGGACACTGATACAATCCCAAAACATTGTAGTGGTTAATCGAGTTTCAGTAACTATAAAAAATTAAAATGAAAGAATATGAAAATAAAAATGCACTGCTCACTCCAAGTAGTGGGCCTAAATAGACAGCATGCGTAACAAGCCACACTGAACCAGACTGAGTGCACACAGTCATTCACCAATGAAAGCGACTTATTAAAACTTCGTAAGTGAATTTGACTCTTTTTTTTATAGAAAATTAGCACACACTAGGAGGTGCCCACAAAGTTAAGGCCAGAAAAAACAAATTATAAAAAGCATCAACATCAAATTATGTGGGTTGCGGCTCGCTCAAGGGGAAGCAAAGGGTTACAAAGCGTGAGAGGGGTGTGCAGGCGGAGGTCTCATCTAGGTTTCCTTTGCTTTTTGTTCCTTTTCTTCCATCTTCTTTTTGTTTTTCTTGAAGAAGGAGGGAGTGCGGAACGTCTTCTTCTTGGAAGGTGATTTGCTGGGATATTCGTCACCGTCCTGTTCACAGTCTTGGTTGCCGGCGGCGGAAGCGTCAGCAGGCTCCTCCCCCTCAGTGGTGGCGGGAGGGGCAGGAGTGGGGTCTTTGGCGGGGAGGGTGGGGGCTGGGGTGTCGGAGGGTTGGTTGTCTTGGGACAGGTCAGGGAGGGTCTGTCTCAGTGTAGCCTGGTCACTCTCGTCCTTATAGGTGTGCTCCGGCTCTGTGGGGGAGGGAGGGCGGGAGAGTGAGGAGAAGATCTAATTAGATAGGAGGAAACGGTTCATTTACAGGGCCTGCAAAGCAGCTGTAATACAGATAACCACGTATCAAGGCAGATATGAGATCAGCTTTTAAAATCTGCTATTCAACTATTTACATTAGCCATTTCACATTCCTCTCACTTGGGCTACAGGTTAAATCCACAACAGCGATATATCCAATTTTCTTCGGCCATCATTGTCTTTATTCTGTAGTCCAGCTAGTCGGGAAAACATATCTATATCAACCATGAAAACCGTCTACGTCTGGAGATCAGAATCTTCAGGCATCAATAAGACAACATGCTCCTCAGCTGCGCCATGCCGTATATATATAGAATAACACCATCAGCTCAACTGGCCATCACCACCGCCTAGCTATACATTGAAGACTCGGACCACAAAAGCTTGACATTGAAGACTCAGACAAGAACGCTGACCATTTCACAAAGCAAAGCTCAACAGCTCTATAACTTAATGCTTAAAATAAAATCCAGGGAAGGGTAAGGCCCTTACAGCTTTTATACAGTAGATTTAATAGTTTTTCCCCCAACATCAATCTACACACAATACTCCATAATGACAAAGCAAAAACAGGTTTTTAGAAATGTTTGCAAATGTATTAAAAAAAAAAAAAAAAAACTGAAATATTACATTTACATAAGCATTCAGACCCTTACTCAGTACTTTGTTGAAGCACCTTTGGCAGCGATTACAGCCTCGAGTCTTCTGGGTATAAAGCTACAAGCTTAGCACACCTGTATTTGGGGAGCTTCTCCTATTCTTCTCTGCAGATCCTCTCAATCTCTGTCAGGTTGGATGCAAAGCTATTTTCAGGTCTCTCCAGAGATGTTCGATCGAGTTTAAATACAGGCTCTGGCTGGGCTACTCAAGGACATTCAGAGACTTGTCCCGAAGCCGCTCCTGCGTTGTCTTGGCTGTGTGCTTACGGTCGTTGTCCTGTTGGAAGGTGAACCTTCGCCCCTTTGGCAAACTCCAATCAGGCTGTCATGTGCCTTTTACTGAAGAGTGGCTTTCGTCTGGCCACTCTAATATAAAAGGCCTGATTGGTTGAGTGCTGCAGAGATGGTTGTAATTCTGGAAAGTTCTCCCATCTCCACAGAGGATCTCTGTCAGAGTGACCATTGGGTTCTTGGTCACCTCCCTGACCAAGGCCCTTCTCCCCCGATTGCTCAGTCTGGCCGGGCGGCCAGCTCTAGAAAGAGTCTTGGTGGTTCCAAACTTCTTCCATTTAAAGAATGGACAATCCTGTCTCTGAGCTCTGAGGACAATTCCTTCAACCTCATGGCCTGGTTTTTGCTCTGGCATGCACTGTAAACTGTGGGACATTACAAAGACAGGTGTGTGCCTTTCCAAATCATGTCCAAATCGATTGAATTTACCACAAGTGGACTCCAATCAAGTTGTAGAAACATCTCAAGGATGATCAACAGAAACAGGATGCACCTGAGCTCAATTTTGAGTCTCATAGCAAAGGGTCTGAATACTTATGTAAATAAGTTATCTATTTTATTTGTAATATATTTGCAAAAATGTCTAAACCTGTTTTCGCTTTGTCATTATGTGGTATTGTGTGTAGTTTGATGAGGAAAACGTAACAAAACGTGGAAAAAGTCAAGGAGTCTGAATACTTTCTGAATGCACTATATATATATATATATATATATATCAAATTCATGTGCATATAAACTATACAGTGCAGTGGGATTACGTACAGTTCATCTTCATGCTTGTGTATAAACTGTGCAGTCAATGTAGCACAAGACAACCACTGTCCGCTGTTTGTCTGAGTTCCTCACCATACAGACAATATACTCTTAACACATATTACTAGCAGGTACACACAACAGACTGATTATCCATACAACCCCTGAAGAACCTCTGAATATCGATGAAGGTAAACACAACATGACACAGCAATAAGCGAAACAATTGATATAGGAAGCTGTTCATCATGTTACTGCTAAGCCAACAGAAAACAAGCCTCACACTTCGCAAAGCCAAAAAAGCGTGCATTCTACTACAGCCACACTCCACTAAAATACAAGAGCGCTGTATATACACCAGAGGTTGGTCTCATCTGGAACAAAAACATAACATTCAGTACATTATAATAGCAATATACATTACCTGTTTCATGTATTTTATTCATGGGAATTCTAATGCAGGAACTTATGATTTCATATAGTTTTAAAATAAGATGTTCCCATGTAAGACTCAAAAAGGTTAAGTTCACAAGAGATCAACTCCGGGAAGGAAGAGATTACCTAAAAAGAGATTTGTTGCTGGGTCTATCTCAGATCTCTCCACTGTCGCTGGCTAGGAACATAGACTGTATAGGAAGTGGTGTTAACATCAATCTCATCATTTAAGAGATACTGTCATTTCAGACAGGGAGGACCTCTGAAATAGCACCTGGCAACAAAAGGAAATAAGAGGGAAAGAACAGGAAGTCAAGGACCAAAGTGAGGAGGAATAGACACTCAACCCAATCAGGCCACAGAGACACAGAGAGACAGAACGAGGAAGAGTCGGATGAGTGAATCCATGCAGAGAACGGTGGGGTTAATAGTTTTAACACAAGCCATGGGGGCGGAGGTGAGTTGGAACAATACGTACTTACTATGGCAACAGGTACTCTCTAGCATTTCCATCTCCTGATAGTAACGCAGCCCACAAAGAAGAAGCACAGGTAGAAACAAACGTCTATAGATGCAAGTCAATCACCGCCACCACAGTGTTAAAATTATAAACAGAAAAATCCAATTGATAATTAGGAGAAACACCAGGAGAAATTAAAATAAATAAAAAATTGCAAAAAATCCATTCTCAACAAGACTCCAAAAGATGGAGAATGGAGAAGCGAATGGGTAGTGTAAGATATTTAACGTAACGTAAGACAAATGTTAAACCATCTTTGATTAGATTACACCAGTGATTGGTCTAGTAGGCAATCACATTCTACTTTCCTTCTATACTTTACTTCCTACAGAACACACGCTTGTTATGGTTTATACTGGGAGATGCTGGAAGAAGCACAATATTGGCTTCAGAAAATCAGAGGAAGGATAACTGTGTCCCTGGCAGGCCTCCATAGATCATGATGCATTCAGTCTTTATTACTGTATAATCCATGGCAAGAAGTGTCTGGGAAATAATGTACTTGATGGTTTTACAACCAGTAGGTGTCATTATACTGTATTGGACATTCTCCTACTGACTTTAAAAGATGTAATCCAACAGTAATAAAGACCAAGAGGGAGAATAAAACAAAATACTTTCTTAAATGATCACAATGCACTTCAATCTTAATCTCATGTAAGAAAAATTCCCCCCGCCATAAAAGTTATGGCTATCTTTGACCCATCTGTAGCGCTCTGTTGATCTTGAGGAATCGTAATCTAAGAGGATATTCCTTGGGACGAAAATGTAAACCCTGAATTACACTGAACTTTCCACTTCACGAGGGGTATACTACAAACCAGGGTCCATAATTTAGCCAGCCAACTTTGGTGAACAACCAGAAATAACAATAGATTTTCTGGTTCAGTAAGAAAAGTAAACATAGAGCTGCGTTTTTGTTGCCGAGTTAATGAGACAGACCATGTTCATTTCGAGTGCATCTTTCTAAAAAAAAAAAAGAAATGTTATTTCAGAACATTTGGCCAAGATAGCTGGCTTACTCATTGATCCTACTTTGTAGTATACCCCTATGATCTTACGTTTTTTTTGTTTCCCATATAACCCCAATTAACCCCAATTGACCTCAATTAGTCTCAAACCTCTTGGCCTCTTATTACACATTAAACATCACATTCAAAAGCAACTACAGTTATGTTAAAGACCACATCAAAGAAAAACAGACAGGAACCCTTGAACCCCTTGTTTTTTACCCTTAACCATGGTGCCTCACACCCGGTAGCAGCCCAGGAGAAGCCCCTAGGCCAACTAACCTTCCTCTGCTCTGACAGGGGTGCTGGGGGGCGTGCTGGTCTGACTCTGACCCTTCACCTCTTCCTCAGGCTCCGGTAACGCATCTAGGGAGGAAATCGAATCAAACTTCATTTAAAAAGGGTCCATTTCACAAACGAAAAGACAAAAGGTTGTCAACTGGTCAGATTAGAGCAATGCACCCATTGATTTTGTTTGAGGATTGTCAGTTACAGTGTTCATTCAAAACAACACACATAATCAACCCAGAGAAATTAGTGTAATACATTACTACCCTTACACCACCACATACAGTATATAAAAACAGCACACAGAACATAGGAGAAAAGACCACAGGCATGGATTATTATTATAGGATATTGCACACGACACTGCAGAAGTAAGAAAGCCCAACAATGGCAACAACACCCATGTTAGTCCACCTTCACCCCAGATAAGGAACCTCTTCCATTGGAGACGCTAATCAGATGATTAGTAGGAAACCTTCACAAACCCCAAAAGGAAAACAGGTCCATATTAGGAGGAGGGGCAGGAGGACGAGGAAGAGTGTCTTGCCCAGGACTGATGAAAGGGATCATTCATGTTCATTTGGGGGAAGGCTTCCTCGGGACAGCAACGATCAGCAATTGGATTCCATTGGTTAAACAGAGTTGAGTCAGATCAGATGGTAGGGGGTGAGAGGGTTGCAAAATTCTGGAAACTTGACCCAAATTCCAAGGTTCTACAGAAAACCTGGTGGGATGTTTCCCAGTTCAAGGATTTCCTCCCTGCTGATTCCTGGAATCCTCCAACTGGGATTTATGGAAAACCTGGACATTTTGCAACCTCAAACCATGAGGAAGTGGGCAGAGGACAGACGAGGTTTGAGGACTGGAGGGGGTAAGTAGTGGGTAGGACGGGAACAGGATCAACCCCGGAGAGACAGAAAAGGGACTCCAGGGTCAGAATGCAGAACGGAGAACAGGAGGGCAGGCCAGAATCACTCTGCAGTCAGTCAGTACCTGGAGCCTCAAGGAGGGTGAGGGCAGCCAGTTCTGTGTTGGCGGTCCTGAGGGCCTTCAGCACGGCACAGTGAAAATCCTTGTGAGGAGATTCTGGGCGGGAATCTCCCCCATAGCCCTTGGGCCCCGACCCTGTGGACATCCCAGGGCTCTCCTGACCATCCTCCGACTGTGTCAGGGTGTCTCGACTGGGGAAAGAGGTGGTGGTGGTAGGGGTGGCCGTGGAGGGGGTCTCTGAGACCTCCAGTCCCTTCTCTGGGACACAGAGGGGCTTTGGCTTCAGTGCAGGCTTCTGTGGGGAGGTAGAGGGGGACAGGCCTCCCTCCCCAGGCCCAGGTGAAGGAAGCTGTGTGCTGGCTGTGAAGGAGCCTTCACCCTGTACTGGATGAATGATGCAAAACAACAATTTGGATCTCTGTGATGGGTCGTGGGCTCCAGGAGCTTTGAAGAACTACCTCATACCCCACATATTGTGATTCTGTATCTTTCTGCCGTTGTCATTTCTTTCTTAAAACTGTATACTGCAAACCAATTTCCCGTCTGGAACTGCTGCTACTCCTACTACTGCTGCTGCTACTACTACTACTACTACTACTACTACTGCTGCTACTACTAGAAGTTAATGGAGAAAAGAGGGTTTAATGGTGAATAAACAGTGCAGTTTGTTCTTCACCGAGTTGCTTAAACGTGACCCAAGAGGTGATCTAGGAGACAGGTCTTACCATCGGGTCCTTTCTGTTTGAGTTCCACCTCCTTGCGGTATTCCTCCAGCTCCTGGTCGAACTGCTTGTTGAAGGGGTTGGGGCCTTTCTGGTTGATGATGACTCTGGGCTGGTACTCCTTCTCTATGATGGCCTTAGACGCCGTCACCAGCTCTCCCTAGTGGTTCAGACAGGAAGGGACACATTGTTGCTGAAAAACAGGGCTGTTGTGCGTCACAAAATTAATATTGTCAGACAATTTTTTTAAATCAATGCCAACACTGAGAATTTCTAAGTATGTTAATACTAGTATTTGGCAGGTCAAACCTGTTTAGGTGATTTCTGGTATATCATCAAAATAGATCAATTGCACCACGTTTTTGGACTTTTTGTACCTGGTTAAGTACAATACCATTGGTAATTAATGTTGAAAGTTCAAATATATATTCCTAAAACTGAAGTTGAAAATGATGCGGTCGCTGCTTCCCCCTTTTTTGTGTGGCCCCTATCTTGACAGCGGACAGAAAAATATACGTTTTAAAGTACATTTTTTGCAGCTCTATGCATTCGGCCATGGGGAAGAGACCATTTTTCAATTTTATAACAAATGTCATTCAATTCTACTTATTTTGCCATGGGGCAGATACATTTTTGCAGTTTTAAAGCTAATTTCCTGCAATTCTACACATTTTGCCATGACTTATGCCATGTTAATGATCTGAGTGAGAGTAACAAAATCAAATGGGGGAACCCTGGATGTCAGGGCCCCTGGGCACGTGCCCAACACGTTTAGGTAACTGGCGAGACAAATTCACCAAATCAAAAAATTGTTAGCTGACGCTGCTAACTGAGTGACTATCAATGACTGACAAAACAAGAGAAAAACTACCGATGCACAACCAAATCTCGAACTTGCACCTTGTGTATTCTAATTTTTTAAACGTTTTAAAATTGGTTTCACCTTAATTTAACCAGGTAGGCTAGTTGAGGACAAGTTCTCATTTACAACTGCAACCTGGCCAGTCTAGCCAGACACCTAGGTATTTGTAGTTGTCCACATATTCTAAGTCAGAACCATCCAGAGTAGTGATGCTGGTTGGGCGGGAGGGCGCGGGAAGCGAACGGTTGAAAAGCATGCATTTGGTTTTACTAGCGTTTAAGAGCAGTTGGAGGCTATGGAAGGAGGGTTGTATGGCATTGACGCTCTTTTGGAGATTAGTTAACACACTGTCTAAAGAAGCGCCAGATGTATACAGAATGGTGTCGTCTGCGTAGAGGTGGATCAGGGAATTACCCGCAGCAAGAGGGACATCATTGATATATACAGAGAAAAGAGTCGGCCCAAGAATTGAACCCTGTGGTACCCCAATAGACTGCCAGAGGTCCGGACAACAGGCCCTCCGATTTGACACACTGAACTCTATTTGAGAAGTAGTTGGTGAACCAGGCGAGGCAGTCATTTGAGATGTTGAGTCTGCCGATAAGAATGCGGTGATTGACAGAGTCGAAAGCCTTGGCCAGGTCGATGAAGACGGCTGCACAGTACTGTCTTTTATCAATGGCGGTTATGATATCGTTTCGTACCTTGAGCGTGGCTGAGGTGCACCCGTGACCAGCTCGGAAACCGGATTGCACAGCGGAGAAGGTACGGTGGGATTCACAAATGGTCAGTGATCTGTTTATTAACTTGGCTTTCGAAGACTTTAGGATATAGGTCTATAACAGTTTGGGTCTAGAGTGTCCCCCCCATTTGAAGAGGGGGATGACCGCGGCAGCTTTCCAATATTTAAGGATCTCGGACGATACAAAAGAGAGGTCGAACAGACTGGTAATAGGGGTTGCAACAATGGCAGCGTATAATTTTCGAAAGAATAGTATTCAGATACTTGTCTACGAGCACCATATAAACTGCACACGCACCAAAAACGCTGTTTTGACAAATGCCAATAAAATCACTAATATCAATTAGGGGGGGGGGGGGGGGGGGGTATCAGGTTGTATGCGCTGTTGAAACTAACACAACGACAAAAAAACGCATGGGAACTGGGGATATTTTTTTACATCACTGATTAGAGAACAACCTGCAGTAAACAGTTGCTACATTTCGGAGTGATGCATTTTTATTTGGGAGTCGACAAAACGGAAAGAGAAACACAACACTTATTTGTCAATCTCTCATATCGATATCAAGTTGAAATCAATTGCGCGAGAGGGGGAGATGAACGTCCTGTTCAAACTAACAGCTCAAAAATCACACGGAATCTGAGAATAATGTATACATCACTGGTTAGAGGACAATTTGTATTTTTAAGTGTTGCATTTTGATTTTGGAATTTCGGTTGTTGATTTCGGGAGGCTGGGATCACGGAAAGGGGAACAGACCACTTTTTCTGTTAGTTAACGTAAATGAATCACGACGCGGCATATGATATCGACAATGGTTAGCTGCTATTTAAGTGATAGTTTGACTGTCAAATCCATGTATTGATGTGTGGCTAGCGACTTTTATGAAAACCTCAACTTTGTGTTGCAAGTCCTGCTCAACCCAGCCCATGACAAAATCAACAGTACAAAACCAATGATATTGATCTATTTTAAGCAATACATTTCGTCATTGTGATGACTATAAACTTTTATATAAACATCACCAATCTGAGGTAAAAAGGATGTGTAATTCCACTACATTTTATGGGGTGAAAATGCAAGCTTGTGTAAGGTAGTAACAAACTGTCCACATTAGGAAAATTAGCGCAATATACAATCATTTAAAAAAGGTGCAATATGCAGAAATTGGGCCGCCATTTCCTGGTTACTGAAATCTTAATAGTTAGCCTAATATCAGTTTGACAAAACAAGCAAGTTTTGAGTGTGTGGAGAATCATTTTACCATCTAAACTGCTGTGAAATATATTTTCCATAACCCAAAATGTTTTATTTTCAGCTGGTATACAAAACCGAAAGTAAGATGCAAAAACGAAACTTAACGGGATGCATAGAAATAACGCACATAGAACAAACTGCTTTTTAAGC
Organism: Salvelinus fontinalis; assembly: GCF_029448725.1. Lineage (NCBI taxonomy): Eukaryota > Metazoa > Chordata > Actinopteri > Salmoniformes > Salmonidae > Salvelinus > Salvelinus fontinalis. Next base: position 39,742,093 of record NC_074685.1, read on the forward strand.
TTGCTTTCAATAAGAATGACAGATCTATAACTCTCATTTCTATGTGAATTTGATTAGATTGCCCAAAAAGTTCCATATTGGCGCTTTAATATGGCAAAATAATTCAACATGTACATTTAAGAGGATATACAGTTGAAGTCGTAAGTTTACGTACACTTAGGTTGGAGTCATTAAAACTAGTTTTTCAACCACTCCACAAACTTCTTGTTAACAAACTATAGTTTTGGCAAGTCGGTAAGGACATCTACTTTGTGCATGATACAAGACATTTTTCCAAGAGATTATTTCACTTATAATTCACTGTATCACAATTCCAGTGGGTCAAAAGTTTACATACACTAAGTTGACGGTGCCTTTAAACAGCTTGGAAAATTCCAGAAAATTATGTCATGGCTTTAGAAGCTTCTGATAGGCTAATTGACATCATTTGAGTCAATTGGAGGTGTACCTGTGGGTGTACTTCAAGGCAACCTTCAAACGCAGTGCCCCTTTGCTTGACATCATGGGAAAATCTAAAGAAATCAGCCAACACCTCATTCAAAAATTGTAGACCTCCACAAGTCTGGTTCATTCCTGGGAGCAATTTCCAAATGCCTGAAGGTACCACGTTCATCTGTACAAACAATAGTACGCAAGTATAAACACCATGGGACCACGCAGCCGTCCTACCGCTCAGGAAGGAGACGCGTTCTGTCTCTTAGAGATGAACGTACTTTGGTGCGACAAGTGCAAATCAATCCCAGAACAACAGCTAAAGACCTTGTGAAGATACTGGAGGAAACAGGTACAAAAGTATTTATATCCATAGTAAAACGAGTCCTATATAAACATAACCTGAAAGGCTGCTCAGCAAGGAAGAAGCCACTGCTCCAAAACCGCCATAAAAAAAAAACAGACTACGGTTTGCAACTGCACATGGGGACAAAGATCATACTTTTTGGAGAAATGTCATCTGGTCTGATGAAACAAAAATAGAACTGTTTGGCCATAATGAGCATGGGGGTGGCAGCATCATGTTTTTGGGGTGCTTTGCTGCAGGAAGGACTGGTGCACTTCACAAAATAGATGGCTTCATGAGGATTGAAAATGATGTGGATATATTGAAGCAACATCTCAAGGCATCAGTCCGGAAGTTAAAGCTTGGTCGCAAATGGGTCTTCCAAATGGACAATGACCCCAAGCGTACTTCCAAAATGGCTTAAGGACAACAAAGTCAAGGTATTGGAGTGGCCATCACAAAGCCCCGACCTCAATCCTTTAGAAAATTTGTGGGCAGAACTGAAAAAGCGTAACCCAAGTTAAACAATTTAAAGGCAATGCTACCAAATACTAATTGAGTGTATGTAAACTTCTGACCCACTGGGAATGTGATGAAAAAAATACAAGCTGAAATAAATCATTCTCTCTACTATTATTCTGACATTTCACATTCTTAAAATAAAGTGGTGATCCTAACTGACCTAAGACAGGTCATTTTTACTAGGATTAAATGTCAGGAATTGTGAAAAACTGAGTTTAAATGTATTTGGCTAAGGTGTTGGTAAACCTCTGTCTTCAACTGTACATACATTGCCCACTCAAAAACTATTGCAACCATGACATTCTCTCACTGATTTAACCATATAGAGAGTTAAAAAAAATGCTCTTAAAAACAATTTAACGGGGCGTCTGAACGCTTGACGTTACTACTAGTATGGAGCATTTCAAAGCAGTCTGGACAATAGGGCCTATTCAAGGTGTTTTAAAATGTTTGTACCTCGCCTTGGAGTCCTATGTATGGGGCGATGCACAGGGCCGCATTCAACAGGGCACAACATTGTGGAACATTGAGATAAAAAAATATATAAAATGTTGAATAAATTGGCCTTTTCTGACATGTGACTTGAAGGAATCACATCAACTCTATTTCTAGCTGCAATGTTCCACAACGGATGCCTACTGAACATGCCCCAGATATCACACAGAAGAACAGAAGAGAGAGGTGAGAGGTAATGTGAGGTCAGGAAGTACCTTTCTAAAAGACTTAGCAGGACTATTGGCCTCTGACAGATCGAGGCTGGCAATAGTGTCCGTACAGTCAGACAGAGGGGCGTCCTGCAATAGTAAACTGAGTGAGGGGGGGGGGGGGCAGTACCCAGTCCGAGAACACACACATTTGTTACAGTACGCATAGTCACACACACGCAGCGTTTGTTTCAGGGAGGCGAATTGGGCAGTCTCAAGCGTGATCATGGTTAAAACAAATGGCTCTGGATCATGCATTGTAACACACCACAGGAGTGTGTGCAAGTCAAACCACGGAGACACAAACCCAATGCACTGCATAAGGCCTCTAGATTTAACGCTATCAAATCACGCACAACCAAAACGTTACAGCTAACAGTGATGAAAAGGTTCAGAGAAAACCAACAGCTCGTTCTCAATTCAGTCCTTCTAAAGACCTTCAATAGTAAAACCTGATCACATAATGCACATGATATTGGTCAGCAGACAGACACTTCCAACAATGGCCTCGGCAGTCCTCCCAAAAATCATTCAAATGAAACTAGCAAAACCTCAATGACAAATTATGAATGGGATCCGCCAGAGGTCAAAGGAAGGCAAACCAACAACATGCAAACTCAACTCTGAAGTCATATGAAAGCAATCCGACAGACCTGAAGGCCACCAGTGCTGAAGGCTAACAGCATGTTGGGGTTAGTCATCAAAAGGAGGAAAATCTAAAATCAACCAAAGGAGATGGACACAACCCGGCCTGTGACGCAGCATGAGGTTTACTGAACGTCTGTGGTCAAAGAATAACAAAGTTAACTTAAATGTCAGCGGGGAGGTGATCAAGTCAGACCTGGGTTCAAATCCTGGAAATTGGAAATCATTCAAATACTTTTTAGCCTTTGCTTTGAGCGCAGGGTTTGCAGTTCTGCAACTATTCTATTTGTTCCATTGCGCCAGGCAAGCTCAATCAAACCAAGCTTAAGAATTTGAAATGTGGTCTGACTCAGGGGTAAGCATTTAGGGCAGCACACATTTCTATTTTTGAAGGGTTTATCTGGCTGTGAGGTGGGGCAGGGCACAGGAGGGACTCACCTGGACAAAGGAGCGGTCCACCATGCTTCCAGCACACAGCACCTGGGACTCAGGCCCTGCCGTCTTGATGTCCTTCAGGTTCTGCTCTCGGATCTAGAGGGTGGTAGCAGACAGAAAGAGAGGGGTTGTCGGAACTAGAAGCACAAGCATTTCGCTACACTCGCATTAACATCTGCTAACCATGTGTATGTGACAAATAAAATTTGATTTGGGTTGGATACGGAGCCACAGACATGCATTGAATAACACAAAGAGAAATCCCGATTCTCTACCATTCTTACGAAGTGTGCACTACCACTCATGGATTCAATCTTTTTTTGGAAAAATCGCTCCAGCCAACACTTACACAAACCTAATGCTTTAAATCCATGATGAACAGTGTATGAGTGCACACTGCAGGATTAGGGCAGAGAGTTGGGACCCAAATCAACCCATGTTGAAATAATCGACAGAGTCCATGTTAAAATGATATCCTACCTTGTTCCTCATCTCCAGCACCTCCTTGGGGTTTGTGTTGAGCGGGACAAACTGATTGGCCACTGCAGCCTGTCGCATCCCTTCCTCATTCGTCCACTGTAATCACCATAGCAACAATTCAAATAAACTGCCTAAAATGATGCTGCCAAAATAACATGAAAAAACAGTTGCAAAAATATTTAAATATACAGACTACCCAGGCTTTTTCAGGACAATAATAATAGGTCATGCTTTTCAAACTGGGAAAAAAATTGAGTAGGTATGACTAACGGAATTATAAAAAAATTACAAATACACCTGGAAGCAGTAAACCAATGATGATACATCTTTTGGCAGGATGGCTCTGTATTTCATAGTTCTAGAAAGTACACACTGAACAGTCCTTTTCAGTATTAAGTTACTGGTATTTTTATGTAATTATCTAACCCCCTAAAAGGCATCTGTTATTGAATGTTTCCTCAAAAGATGCACGATCATCATCATTGATACTCTGGCTGTTACTCGTAGACTTCAAAAACTAAAAAACACAAAAAAAGAGCAACTGAAGACATCACAAGAAGATGAGAGACCGTGGAAGGGGAGGGGGTGAGGACGTGGAAAAGGTGAGGCGATGATGGCGCTGGCTTACAGTACAGTAGAAGCTGTGTACTGTATGTCGACCAGCGAGCTAGCAGCAATGGGTTGAGGCGTGAGAGAGTGGGCATCACCAAGTCATTTCCCAGGCTAACATACAGCACAGTAACAGAACAACATGGATAAAGAGAAAAACACACCGACAGACGAGACACTCGTCCACCGAGTCACTGACTGACAGAATAACTAATTGGAAAAAAACGCCAACTTAGTGTTACCCCCAATAATTGAATTTTATACAAGTTAAATGGTCCTTAGTTTACATTTAGTTAAAAGGGGCTGCCATTTTGATCTACTACTGAACAACTTTCTTATACGACAGCTGTAGAAAAAAAACCTCTGGAGCTGCCATGAAGGTAATGAACTGGACTGTTCTGGGAGTTCTTGACAGAGGTGTTTAAACAGAAACGATGGGAAAGCTCAGGCCAGGATGGAAAGAAAAAGATTGAGCTTTTGAATTGATTTTTTATAGATGCGATTAAAACGAGCAGCCGCTGAATCTACAGTACTTTTAGCCTTCATGCAAATGTTTATATTTTCCCACCTTTTTTTGATGCACTTACTGGAAAGCATGTTACTATGTATTTTGCCTTGGAGTAGCATAAGCTATGGGTTCTTTTCTGTTTAAGAGATGTTTCAGCTGGGCTGTTAAAGCTGTTCGGTGACAAACCAAAAACTAGATGAGGAAGAGGCAAAGGGCATCTGGGATGTAGCTAGGAAACATGGGATGGACATGTAAACATGATATACTCACTGATTATGTACCGAGTCTCAACACAACACTTTCTCCTACTTCCCAGAGGAGGTAATTGTTTCAAAAGTCAAAACGGGTTAAATGTCGTTTAAAAATAAAAATGTTACTAAACATATTCGCTCATGCAGGGGAACACAAATTAAATGTCATATTATCAGCCCTGGAGATTTGGGAGGTGGTTCGGGATTCAAGAATAGAGGGGGCCGAGTCACAAAAAAGCAGGCTACGACTCATAAGATTCTGATTCCAATTCGATACCAAAAGCAGGGCGGCCTTGCGCCTTATTCACTCTGTCTGTGGCCTTAACTGTGATGTAATTGGCTGTCTGGCTGAAGGACCAGCTACAAGAGATAGAGGTTAACTTCCTCAGTTTCAAAGGTCAAACAATGCTCAAAATAAAAAAGGAATGCTAGCTTTGAAGTGCGTCTACAAAAGGGGGACACTATCTCTAATTTAGTGTATGGTTCTATTAGATTAGCTAGTAATTAGTAATACATTGTCATACTCTCATATCAACTGTGGTACAAAAAAACGTGTGCAACTCCTTAGAAAGGTATGAGGTCTGCTTTAGTAAAATGCATCCTAGAGGTTTTGCTTGAGTTGAATACGGCACTAACTTCCCTGGGCGTACAGTTATAAAAGCTACCAATCAGACACACAACACCAGACAGAAAGGAACGAGAACACATCTGTAAAGCAACAGTAGTGGTTGGTGAGCAACATCATCGAGCCACGCCCACTCTGGGCTCATGCGACGCCCCTGTCGCTCCTCCTCCCGGAGAGCGCCTACAATGCATCTGACTACTCATGCAACACCGCATGCGCTGGGCTGCTGGGGTGGCACCCTAAAGCCTGAGGGAACAAAGGAAGGAAAGGGGAGGAGTGGGACTAAGATGAGGAATAGAGGGAGGGACCAACTGCTTAACAGAGTGGTTCGTAGGGATTTAGGAACAAAGAAGTGCATTTAAGGGAATGAAAAGGGGGTACCAGGATATATAAAATATCTTAAGCAGTTATTAAAGTCTGGTCTTTGGACTGGCCAGAGAGAGGAAAACAGAGCAAAACTACCACAATGGGAATTAATACTGGTCAGAGAGGGTGGTTAGATACATCCAAACACTGGAGCTGTATAGAGAAGTAGCTATATCACAGGGTCTAAATAGATCACAGGATCCATTTCACCCCAACCTTAGAGTGCCAACCAGCTGCCCTGTCATCAACTAGCTGAACTGTAACTATGAACAATAAGGTAGGCACAGACCAAGCAGTTGGTAATACAGCTTGGCACGCAGACACCGGACGAGAGAGACCGCAGCAAGGGTTTGACGTGATCGTGTGTAATGTTCGTCCACACCTTAGTCTTCGACTTGGGGCTGCCACCGTCGGGCCCTTCCTCGTAGGCCTCTTCCGGCCGGCCCGAGTTGAGCCAGCGGGTCTTGTCACGCTGCTGCCTCTGAACGCTGTGCTTGAGAGGGGAGCGAGCGCCCGAGTCACTGTCCTCGGCATAGGAAGAGCCCGTGGCTGAGGGAGCGATCTCTACACCACTGCCAAACTTTTTAGCTTTGTCTCGCAGGGCAGGGCACCTGTAAGGGTAGCCTGTCCTGTAACCCTAGAGAAAGAGAGAGACATAGTCAGTTAGAGTTTTTTTTATGTTGTTATATTGTTGATAGTAATCTACAGTATTAATAATTATATTTCACATGAAAACCTGTCAACTGTAAGAAAATGTTACCCTGGTAGTCTCATATCTGTTTGTACTGTCTTACCAACTCCTACGGTCAATCAACATTTGGCAATGACCATAGGAGTTGGCAAGACAACAAACAGATCTGGGACCAGTCTAGGGAAAAGGTATCATTACTCTCAAGACTAATAGATGAATTCCTACCAGGTTATCCAGCATCCTCATGTAAGCCTCAAACTCCTGCTCCCCGACCAGCCACTTTGGGTGTGTGGAGCCCTCGACATGCTCAGAGCACCGTGGCCGGGATTTGTACTTAGCAGGGTCCAGCATCACCAGGTTACCAGGTCCTCCAGCACTGGCTAGGGTGCGCACCTGGACACACACAAAGTAATTCAGTCACATGCAGAAGGAAGTATTGTGTTGGGTATATGTTGTGCTTTGATTTCAAATGCTCAGAGAGTTGGCATGTTGCCTGAGAGTAACAGTATAACCTCCTCTTAATAATAATACAATATGATGTATCTTTGATCAAGACCAGCCGCAGAGACGAGGCTCTGGAGCAGATTCTCACAGAAATCGAGTTCGGTCGGAAAACTGTCAGGAAAGTGTCCTACCTGGATCTCACATGCAGTGACCAGGTTGTGGATATAGTAGAAGGCTTCCTCCACAGTCTCCCCAACAGACACCAGACCATGGTTTCTCAGGATCAGAACCTAGGAGGACATATAACATCCAAACAACTCAGTGTACCCACACACTCTGTCCCCTCTGACACAGACACGCCGGGCCAGTTTCCCCTCAGACAGATTAAGCCATGTTGTGACTGCCCTGAATCGTCTCAGTGCTTCTCCTGCCGATGGGGTTGCTTCCGCTTTAATTCCCTATTAAATATAGCCAGCATCAGCTGTGCAAAAGTGGGTTGTGATATTGGGCGAGAGAGGAAGTGTTCAACACTCAGCTTGGAAACTCGTTCACACCCAGTTTGTTTTGTTGTATTTAAAAGTTTGTAGCCGTGTCGCAAGATCAACCAGTATCGGATCTACTTATGTCCATTGTTGGACTACCGATCTACGTTGGTCGCAGCTGTTCTCCTTGGCCTTTGTGGCGGATTAATCAGAATTAGTTGGGTAACATAGATACATAAGATGTTTTATTTATATAATATGCTTATGTGAGATACTTGTCATTAGAATGAATCCTTTTGGACTATAGTGTTGGCAGTTCCACTTTTTTCTAAGCTGGGGCTCAGTCATTTGGGGCCCAGAGAGGGGAGAGGTCAGGCTTGTCTTTTACATGTCTCTGGTGCTATGCAGAATATCAGAAAGGGAAGAGGACAGGATGGAACATTGTCTTCATATGTGAATGTATCCGTTAAACCATGTGAAGGGATGGCGTGATTAAGGGAGAACCAATTACTTGGCTCCACAATGTCTGTGCGCAAGTCACTCCCCTCAGTGAGCTTGTCCAGGAGTGAAGTCAAGAGGGGGTTTACTTGAGATGGGTGTATATAGAGTTGACAATTGAGTTATGCCTTGGATGAGGTAATGTTTATGCACTATGAAGTACCAGGAATGAGATTAGAACCTCGTCTTCGAGACAAAATGTAACGATAATTTATAGCGAATGCTATCTGGCTATGGGATACTCCTCTCTCAAGTAAAAGTCTTTCTTTGTGAACTGTTCCTAAGATCTGTGGTTCGTCATGTAAGTTGAGAGGGGTGTATCTTGGCTATAAAATACCTTGGTATTCTTCTGTAGGCACTCTCAGAATTCATTATAGACACTGAATTGATCTGAGAGTCAAAGGGCTATTGTAAAGCTCATATCATTAAAGATAAATTAAGTATAACTGACTGGTGTGTGGTTTGTACTATCCTCATTTGGATAATACTGGAAATTGCCGACACCTTTCTCTGCTGGAGATCTGTTGGCGGATTGGATTGTCTGACTGACCACCACTTCTTTGCATTTGTTTTGGGGTGATCTATACCGTGTTGGTTTATGTATTCAGTTGAAGACTACTGAGATTTGATACTCTTTATTATGTGTGAAACCGGAGTTTATTGCTATCTGATTGTATGGAGATGGGTTTTATGCATTATTTTATGGAAAGACAATTGCGTGACTGAGGTCACTTGGGTTCACTGCACTCCTTTACCCAGGCTGGACTTTTGTTTTTATGCCCGAGGTACGGGACATTTACCAGTGAACCAAGGTTATTGTTTTGTGACTTAAATTTTTATTTATTTTTTATTTTATTTTACCGTTATTTTACCAGGTAAGTTGACTGAGAACACGTTCTCATTTGCAGCAACGACCTGGGGAATAGTTACAGGGGAGATGAGGGGGATGAATGAGCCAATTGTAAACTGGGGATTATTAGGTGACCATGATGGTTTGAGGGCCAGATTGGGAATTTAGCCAGGACACCGGGGTTAACACCCCTACTCTTACGATAAGTGCCATGGGATCTTTAATGACCTCAGAGAGTCAGGACACCCGTTTAACGTCCCATCCGAAAGACGGCACCCTACACAGGGCAGTGTCCCCAATCACTGCCCTGGGGCATTGGGATATTTTTAGACCAGAGGAAAGAGTGCCTCCTACTGGCCCTCCAACACCACTTCCAGCAGCATCTGGTCTCCCATCCAGGGACTGACCAGGACCAACCCTGCTTAGCTTCAGAAGCAAGCCAGTAGTGGTATGCAGGGTGGTATGCTGCTATTGACTGTGATCATTTATTTTGGTAATACAACCAACGCAAAGGAACACAGTTGTTTTGAAGTTATTTCCAACGTCTAAGGGTTTATGAACAGTATATTTCCATACTGACTTTTACATGAGTCCTTTGTATTGGTGTAGACTTGACGGACCGGACGGGACTTATTCCCTCAAAAACAAAACGGAGAAATCAATATTTTCTCTGGTAGGCACAACCTACCTGGCATCCCTAACAAACAACCTCAAGTCAAAACCGTTACAATGTGCGCACGCACACTTGCCACCAATCCCAATTTATTCCCTAACCCCCCCTAGCCTGGCCCCCAGCCTTTTGAACCCTTCTTCTGGTACCTTGCTGGTTGGCCCCAGGTTCTTCTGTATGAGGACGTTCTCCTCTTTGTCTATGAGGATGCCGTGGTAGTCATGGTAGGCCACCTCCCCCAGGTTCAGGGCCTCTGGAGAGATGGGTAACAGGCCACACTTCATGGCCGACACCTGAAACACAACACACAGACAGACTGTAATTATCTACCACTACAGATATGGGGTGCTGTAAAACTACACCACAGCAGCTGACTTGGTAGCAGCAGTATTTCACGATTTTTCTAATTTGTTCTGGCTCGCTTGATGCACCGGGTGGACAGAATTTTCACCAATGGAATGATGAGCTAAAATGGATGTACCCAATACTAATAAAGTTTACAAGAGCATAAAAATGATAAAGTTCCATAGATCTGTAGCAATCGGGCAGAGACAGGAAGTTAGGAACTGGTCAGGTGTGTGTGTGTGTGTGTGTGTGTGTGAGGGGGGGCTTATTTCTTACTGCAACTCCTGCCGGTGTGTGGACGTGCACAATGCACTTGACGTCTGGCCGGGCCGCGTAGATGGCTGAGTGGAGAGTGAAGCCAGCCTGGTTGACACCTAGATTGGTGCTTCCCCGGTCCACAATCTCCCCTTGTATATTAATCTTCACCTAGGATGGGACAAAGAATTAAATAGATCCAGGATACATTATGACATAGCTCTATGGGATAGGACCAGACAGGCAGCGGGTGAGTCAATGCCTTATGACTGAAAGCCTAGACAAATAAACAATCTAAAAGTTAACTAAAAAAAAAGGTGATACATCTGGGATCATTCAGTTAAATAGTGAGTCGATGCCCTGTGACTTATCCTACGATGCTAGCCTGAGTCCCAGATCTATTTGTTCGGTCTTGCAAACTCTAGCCAAACCTGATATAGGAATTGGCAAGACAGCACAAACGGTACTCCGGCTACAGTGACACTGCCCGTCAGTGAAATTAACCATGTAAAAAGGTGAAACAGGCAGAGGGAAAAGGGTTGACGGCAGCTTCGGCCTTGAAGGATCTATGAGTCGTTATCTAACAAGACAAGTGTAACACCTCCAGATTACAGTATACACTAGACAGATGGAACAACCTTAATGCCTCTAGTACAATAAACGCAATGCATTCAGAATCCCAAAGCCAGATATTATATTAAAATATCCAGGTAAAATGACAATCACTTATTTAGAATGCATTTAGCACAACATAAGATGTACATTTTTTAATTAGTTCACAGCGTTATCGTGCATTATGCAGGCAGCTCTGTTAAGAGTGAGAGACACTGGGGGGAAGAAACTTACCAGACTGGAGGCGGAGACTTCACTGTACAGAAGCCCAAAAGGGACAACAATGAACCTCTCCTGATCTGAATTCACCCTGACCTGGAAGAGTACAGACGGTGGTCTTAACAAGTTACTCAGTACCAAACAAACAAGCCTAAGGAATTACCCCAAATGGCTCACATGCATACAGTTGAAGTCGGAATTTACGTACACGTAGGTTGGAGTCATTAAAACTCGGTTTTCAACCAGTCCACAAACTTCTTGTTAACAAACTATAGTTTTGGCAAGTTGATTAGGACATCTACTTTGTGCCTGACAATTCATTTTTCCAACAATTGTTTACAGACAGATTATTTCACATAATTAACTGTATCAGAATTCCAGTGGGTCAGAAGTTTACATACCCTAAGTTGACTGTGCCTTTAAACAGCTTGGAAAATTCCAGAAAATTATGTCATGGCTTTAGAAGCTTCGGATACGCTAATTGACATCATTTGAGTCAATTGGAGGTGTACTTGTGGATGTATTTCTAGGCCTACCTTCAAACTCAGTGCCTCTTTGCTTGAAATCATGGGAAAATCAAAAGAAATCAGCCAAGACTTTAGAAAAATGTTTCGTAGACCTCCACAAGTCTGATTCATCCTATGAGCAATTTCCAAACGCCTGAAGGTACCAAGTTCATCTGTACAAACAATAGCACGCAAATATAAACACCATGGGACCATGCAGCCGTCATACCGCTCAGGAAGTAGACGCGTTCTGTCTCCTAGAGATGAACGTACTTTGTTGTGAAAAGTGCAAATCCATCCCAGAACAACAGCAAAGGACCTTGTGAAGATGCTGGAGCAAACAGGTACAAATGTATCTATTTCCACAGAAAAACGAGTTCTATATCGACATAACCTGAAAGGCTGCTCAGCGAGGCAGAAGCCACTGCTCCAAAACTGCCATAAAAATCCAGACTACAGTTTGCAACTACACATGGGGAGAAAGATGGTACTTTCTGGAGAAATGTCCTCTGATCTGATGAAACAAAAACATAACTGTTTGGCCATAATGAGCATTGTTATGTTTGGAGGGAAAAGGGTGACTCTTGCAACCTGAAGAACACCATCCCAACCGTGAAGCACGGGGGTGGCAGCATCATGTTGTGGGGGTGCTTTGCTGCAGGAGGGACTGGTGCACTTCACAAAATAAATGGCATCATGAGAAAGGAAAATTATGTGGATATTTTGAAGCAACATCTTAAGACTTCAGTCAGGAAGTTAAAGGTTGGTAGCAAATGGGTCTTCCAAATGGACAATGACCCCAAGCATACTTCCAACGTTGCGGCAAAATGGCTTAAGGACAACAAAGTCAAAGTACTGGAGTGGCCATCACAAAGCCCTGACCTCAATCCAATAGAACATTTGTGGGCAGAACTGAAAAAGCTTGTGCGAGCAAGGAGGCCTACAAATCTGACTCAGTTACACCAGCTCTGTCAGGTGGAATGGGCCAAAATTCACCTAACTTATTGTGGAAAGCTTGTTGAAGGCTACCTGAAGCATTTGACCCAGGTTAAACAATTTAAAGGCAATGCTACCAAATACTAATTGAGTGTTTGTAGACTTCTGACCCACTGGGAATGTGATGAAAGAAATAAAAGCTGAAATAAATAATTCTCTACTATTATTCTGACATTTCACATTCTTAAAATAAAGTGGTGATCCTAACTGACCTAAGACATTGAATTTTTACTAGGATTAAATGTCAGGAATTGTGAAAAACGGAGTTTAATAGATTTGGCTACGGTGTATGTAAACTTCCGACTTCAACCGTACATACATACATACAATAATGCAGTAGTTAGTATTTTCACATTCTTTTGATGGTTCATCTATATAACGCTTACTCAGCTAATCTTACTAACCTAGCCAACCCCACATTTCCATAATGAGCTTTCCCGAAAATACAGTCTGCTGGTAAAATGTGCTAAGCAAGCACTACATTATACTGCAGTGGGGAAAAAAAAGATCCTGTCCTACATACCACTTCAGGTGTTTCCTACTGACTACAAGTCAGCTTCAGTGATATACAGTATTACTAGAGGGGTAAGATGCCTACAGTATAAGGTTCTCTTACGGTTAAGTGGTTGTAGATGAGCTGGGACCAGCCAAAGAGGTCAGTCAGGCGGTAGAAGGCAGCTAGCTTACAACGAAGCAGTTTCTCTCCTTTCTCATAGGAGATAGAGTCAGATCCACGCAGGTCATTCACTGGAGTTACCATACCCAGACCTAGAGAGGGAGAGAGGCAGACGCTTTGGCAATATGTACATTGTTACATCATGCCAATAAAACAAATTGAATTGAGAAAGAGAGAGACAGAGGAACAATTGCACTTACCTTGGTTAACAAAGAATAATGTGTTTATTTTAGCATAAACAAAGTGTTTATAATTACCAAAGCTTCTATAAATTACAAAGCCAGAAGTTTCCCTCTACTACAACTACCAACCTCTGATCTCAGTGGAGGCCATCTTGGACTGAGGGGACCTACTAATCTGGTCACATGACTATCCGTGTAAGTGCTAGACAACATATGCGTAAAGTTTAAACACATCTACGCAGCATGTGAGCTGAGGGTAACAGACACTGGATGGGGTATACGGTATGTAACAGACCAGTGCACTGCTAACTAGCTAGTGATTCTACATAGGTTAGCTACATTACTTACTCATGTTGAGGGCAGGCATGGCTCCCTGGGGTGCTGCAAGGTACATGCATCACATATAGCTAATATATAGCGCCATATAAACCCAGCAAAAAAATAAAACGTCCTCTGTCAACTGTTTGTTTGAACATAACAAGATTCAACAACTGAGACATAAACTGAACAAGTTCCACAGACATGTGACTAACAGAAATGGAATAATGTGTCCCTGAACAAAAGTAACAGTCAATATCTGGTGTGGCCACTAGCTGCATTAAGTATTGCAGTGCATCTCCTCCTCATGGACTGCACCAGATTTGCCAGTTCTTGCTGTGAGATGTTACCCCACTCTTCCACCAAGGCACCTGCAAATTCCAGGACATTTCTGTGGGGAATGGCCCCAGCCCTCAACCTCCGATCCAACAGGTCCCAGACGTGCTCAATGGGATTGAGATCGGGGCTCTTCGCTGGCCATGGCATTACCCTGACATTCCTGTCTTGCAGGGAATCACGCACAGAACGAGCAGTATGGCTGGTGGCATTGTCATGCTGGAGGGTCGTGTCAGGATGAGCCTGCAGGAAGGGTACCACATGAGAGAGGAGGATGTCTTCCCTGTAACGCACAGCGTTTAGATTGCCTGCAATGACAACAAGCTCAGTCCGATGATGCTGTGACACATTGCCCCAGACCATGACGGACCCTCCACCTCCAAAATCGATCCCGCTCCAGAGTACAGGCCTCGGTGTAACGGTCATTCCTTTGAAGATAAACGCGAATCGTCAGTGAAGAGCACTTTTTGCCAGTCCTGTCTGGTCCAGCGACGGTGGGTTTGTGCGATGTTGTTGCCGGTGATGTCTAGTGAGGACCTGCCTTACAACAGGCCTACAAGCCCTCAGTCCAGCCTCTCTCAGCCTATTGCGGACAGTCTGAGCACTGATGCAGGGATTGTGCATTCCTGGTTCAACTCGGACAGTTGTTGTTGCCATCCTGTACCTGTCCCGCAGGTGTGATGTTCGGATGTACCGATCCTGTGCACGTGTTGTTACACGTGGTCTGCCACTGCGAGGACAATCAGCTGTCCGTCCTGTCTCCCTGTAGCGCTGTCTTAGGCGTCTCACAGTTCGGACATCACAATTTATTGCCCTGGCCACATCTGCAGTCCTCATGCCTCCTTGCAGCATGCCTAAGGCACATTCACGCAGATGAGCAGGGACCCTGGGCATCTTTCTTTTGGTGTTTTTCAGAGTCAGTAGAAAGGCTTCTTTAGTGTCATAAATTTTCATAACTGTGACCTTAATTGCCTACAGTCTGTAAGCTGTTAGTGTCTTAACGACCGTTCCACAGGTGCATGTTCAATAATTGTTTATTGTTCATTGAACAAGCATGGGAAACAGTGTTTAAACCCTTCACAATGAAGATCTGTGAAGTTATTTGGATTTTTACGAATTATCTTTGAAAGACAGGGTCCTGAAAAAGAGACATTTCTTTTTTTTGTAGTTTTTTGCTAGTTTACATTCGATTAAAAGTATCCCAAACCGCTCCTCAAGTACCCCCAGGCAGTCTACTTAAAACGTTTTTAAAAAGGAACAATAGTGGTAAGAACTGAAGACACAGGATCATACTGTATTTTACTCACTCATGCTGAGTGCAGCCATGCCTCCCTGTGGCGCTGCGGGGTACATGGTGGGGATACTGGTGGTCATGAAGTCAGCTATCTGCTGCAGGGCCAACAGGCTGGTGGGGGTCTTTCCCCTCTTCAGCTGGTCGTGGATCATCGTATCCAGCTCATCACAAAACGCCTGGGGAGTAAAGTAGACAGACACACAGACACACACACACAGACAGACACACAGTTAGAGAGTCACATAGTCGGAGACAGACATTGAAGGGTCAGGACGCGTGACTGCACGCATATGCGTCAATACACTACCACCGTCGCAGAGTTGACATTCACACAGACAGATGATGACGGGTCAGGGCAGGACAGACTGCGCCAATACACTGTCGTATTCGCTGATGCATTCTAATACTGTCACTGGCCGGCTATTGTTAGTTAATCTATTACAGGATCCATGGCTACTCTTAAATCAAGAATGTTCTGAATTAGAAGGGCCTCTACATTATGTCTGCCTGTGTTCTCTCACTGTCGCTGCTTGACAACGTCACAAGTAAGTCTGAAGTGCCTGTTGACCGCCGCATTGCAAAGCGGAGACAGAGAGGCTCCAAACTGAAACAATGTTCGTAGGAATAGCCTAGTATATTACAGAAGCGCTGACGAGCAATTACTGTACTAAACATTCCCACTGTCCCAACAGCAGCTATGAGCGATACCAAAAAAATTCTGCTCCTCACACTGGTCCTGTATATTTCATACTGTCCCTGACATGACGAGAACGTAAGGGAGAATAGCATGAACTCTACCCTTGTCTTACCCTCTCAGCTGCAGTCGGTGTGTGCACACTTTGTGTATGTGCGTGTGTCATTGCTGCCCCGAGAGAGCTTATCTCCTCTCTGACCCATATAAACTCATTCAGACTACAGTGCGGAGGCCTTAGACCCTGATCCATCCACCAGCCACACTGCACAGCATAATAAATGGTCCCGGTACACGGTCCCGTGTGGCTCAGTTGGTAGAGCATGGCGCTTGCAACGCCTGGGTTGTGGGTTCATTCCCCACGGGGGGACCAGGATGAATATGTATGAACTTTCCAATTTGTAAGTCGCTCTGGATAAGAGCGTCTGCTAAATGACTTAAATGTAAATAAAGACCATCTTTCTCCCAGCTCTATAAGGGCTGGTGTATAAATATTTCGTTTTTATACGTATACACTGGGCTTAAACAGAGCGTTGAGGGAACAGTAGTGTGTTCGAGAGAGACAGATACACTGTTGATCACTGTTAAGTGGTTATACCATGTGATAGTATAGAGGGTGATACAGCCGTACACAAGGAGGCTATTCAATTGGAAGTAACAAAAGGTGTTCTTATATTCTTATGTTGGTGACATTACCTTAAGGCATAAGATGGAAAAGGAGTAGCAATGCATACTGTGTGTGTGTGTGTGTGTGTTTGTGAGAATGTGCATGTGCATGCGTGTGTGTATGATAGCCAGTCCTACCGGGCTCTGCAGGATCATGGAGACCCTCTTCCTCTGCTCCATCATGTTGAAGTCCTGCCTGAGGTCCGGAGCCATGTTTCTCTCACGCTGGTACTCCGGGCTGCTTTCATCCACGCGGTCAAAGTAGCGCTCCTTGTGGGGGGCGGTGGTGGGCGGGAGGGCAGTCACCACCCCAGCACCTGAGTCACCGTTCATCACCAGGTAGGTTGGCTCCTGGAGATGCCGGGGAGAAAAGGTCAGAGGTGAGATGTTACAACATGGGTCATGTTCAGTGGCGACCCGTCATTCAGGGCAGGTGGGGATGTTATTTGGGCATTAGTACGTGTCACATCAGTTTGGAAAAAATGTTTAAAAAAAATAAGTCACAAATATTTGAGTTAATAAAGCCGCATGCAAAACATGGTCTCTTTTTTGCTTTCTTGAGTAAGGCAGCGCCAAAATGCAGGTGTTTCAGCCTAGCTCAGTGCTTTCTGTGGGGGTGGGGTAGCCAGCGGAAAATACGGAGCGTAGGGGTTGGTAATGTTCTCTAGTTGCGTCATGATTGGCTCAGTGTTCTGTCACTCGTGGGGACACTACGACATAACGTATCAGTGATCGGGCCAATGGACAAACATTACACAACAAGTTGGAAATCGCAAATTCAACAATGAGTGATTTGAAGGAATCAGTGGCTAACTGCAAGCATTGCAAAGCAATTACTAGCCTGCTATTCAGTGGAGTGGGTGTGTGGTCCAAGTCTGGGTTTAAGGGTCTCTTTTCCAAGCTTAAAAGGATAAACATTCAACATTGGCCATGCTGTCAATCTAACATGACTTCTGCCACGCTCAAAACAACTTCCTGTTCAAGTGAGCACAGCAAGGTGAGTCCAAAAATGTATTCTATTCTGCAGCATAAATGATGTAATATGCCAGGGAGGTATGTATACTGTAGCTGAGAAAGTAATACTAAGTGTATGTCATGTAGTAAGCTGTTAATAGGTCATGTGCTTCACCCTAATCTTTTGGTCCCGTTTCCCCTCATAATTCAGCCTACTGCTCTGACTTGGTGGTGCACATGTAGCCTGTTTTAGAGAAATGTAATCATTGACTATTGTAAGAGCGTTCATTGTCTGCTTATATGCCCCTTTCTCCCATGGTGTACAGGGATAATACTGTAAGAACGGCCCATGTTCTTAGTTCTGTTGGTGTACATTTCAAAAGTGCTGAACAAATAGTTATATTGACTACGTCCATCCCAGCTCGCTCATTAATGTCTTAATCTAAATTACAGATGGCCTCTTATCCGCTCGTCGTCCCCTTATGCCATAGTTTGTACATGTGAATTGTCAGAAGAAACCACATTTGTTTAAGCAAGTCAGCCATATCAGCTATGTTTTTTTAAAAGGCAGTAAATGAGGCTGAATGAACTGTTTCACTGCCAGACAAGGCTCCGCTGGCAGCCAGGTGTAGCAGTGATCAGGTGTTGGGACTGCTGTTGGGACTCTGCTTTTGGGACAGCTTTATGTAGGCCCTAACAGGTTTGTGGGCACTGTTTGTCACCGTTACAGTGCAATTCATGTATTGTTTAGTGTTGTGGCATCGATCTAAAACATGTATTTCTTTAGTTTGGCCCACCAAGATTCACATGCTAAAATCTCCACTGGTCATGTTTATTAAGGTACGCTGTCGAAAAACGTTTTGAAATGTAAGATGAAAATGAGCATTTCTTATTGGACAAGTCCAAGGTAGTAGTTTCTCCCTGTCAGTTTTCTTACATTTGGTACCTAATGAACACAATCCTGGTTTAATCGAAGTAATCAGTCACACTAGACTACTGGGTGTATGCCACTGCCTCAGAATTCAAAATGTGCACGTCACACTTGCTGTCCCGAACATTCAGTCACGTTGCATGGCTTTATGCCATCACCTTTTGCTGCTTCCTGTTTGGTCATGTGACTACACAACCCCATGGCTTATCGATTTCCTGTCCGTTTTCCCTGGCTCAGTCATTCAAAACAAAACCCAATAATGACAATAGCGAGGGACAAAATGAAAAGTTAACCATTTTACCCAACACTAGCACACCAAACATTGTGTTTGATGGCTAAACAGCGAGTACAGGAAGGAGGGAGTGTCTAGTGTCAGTTTCAGTTTAGCGTAAAAGTGATTCTGATCTCCACCGATTCTGTTGCATGGCAGAGCTATGAGAGGTTGTTGTTCATGAATACCACAGTACAGCTTGCACCGCCACCTCCAATTTAGACAGAACATCATTGGCAAATCAGAGAGAGATGGGTGCAATTCCATTTTAAAACAGAATTATGCCAAGATTCTTTTCACTTAAAAATACTACAAAATACTAAGTTTACAGGTAAAACTGTGCCGATACAAAGTTTGGTAACAGAATAAAACTGAGGGAGATGTCACCGTAGTTCTGTTACCAAACTTTGCATCTTCACACAGTTTTTCCATGTGTGTATTTATTTACTGTGTGAATTGTTCAAAGTAGTATGGTTTGTTAAGCGTTGAAAACAATGTTTTTTTTGGCATACATTTCAAAGCGAGTCTCAGCATAATTGCGTTACCTTGGAATTGCTGATGGAGAGATGGAGCGAAAATAGATGGCGGGATGAGAGAAAGGAGGGACAGTAGTCTCACTCTGCCAGACATGACACGGATTGCCATTCAAGACTCAACCTAGAGCGGTTGGAGTCGAGGCTAGAAGGACAGAAATTATTTGCAATTGATCTTGTCTCGTTTCAGTCAAGGCTGTCTGAGGGGATAATGTTCTCTCAGATTAAGTACATTAGTAGCCTGTAGACGGAGACCTCCCCCCCAGAGGACAAAGACAGGCAGCATAAAAGGATTAGAGTAAGACTAGTCGGCCTCTATGGGCTGGCAGACACCACTGTAAACCATTTGCCCTTCTCAGTTCTCAGCAGTTAGAGCAGCTTTCAGGCAGCCAAAACTGGACACAGGGATGCTATGACAACTACTAGCCAGGCCCAAACCATCCAGCCTTCACAGCAGACATTGGCCCAATCTGTTTAGTGCCAAATACACACTAAGAAGAGTTTAGGGGCAAATAAAAGGGGAAATCAGGATAAATTAATGGAGAAAGTAGAAAAACCATGATGATACATCCTTTATCAATTCAAATTGTATATGCAATGTTTCCACACTGTTTTAGTGTGAGTATTGAAGCAAGGATCTCGTTTCTGACCTGAGCGATTGTGATTGGCGTAATTTACACCCACAGGATACAGAACAACTAGCTTGGAATCCAAACTGACATGCTCTGTTTTACAGCTTGGATTCCAGGCTACCAAATAACATGAACAGATAGAAAAATAGCAATTAGGCATAAGTCTTGCTGTGCCAAACTCATTAGGACAACAAAAAAAAGTCCTCAAACCTCTGGTTTTGTATGACGAATTACCATTTATTGTCCAACAGAACAGTGGATAATGCTGCACTGTCTCTGTCTGGTGGAGAGAATGTAGATGGGTATGACCCCCAAATGGCAACCTATTCCCTATATAAAGTACCAGTCAAAAGTTTTGAATCACCTACTCATTCAAGGGTTTTACTGAATTTTTTACATTGTAGAATAATTGTGAAAACATCAAAACTATGAAATGACACATATTGAATCATGTAGTAACCCAAAAAAGTGTTAAATCAAATTATATTTTATATTTGAGATTCTGCAATTTATTTATTTTACCTTTATTTATTCTGCAAATAGCCACCGTTTGCCTTGATGACAGCTTTGCACACGCTTGACATTCTCCCAACCAGCTTCATGAGGTAGTCACCTGGAATGCATTTCAATTAACAGGTGTGCCTCGTTTTAATGTCATTTGTGGAATGTCTTTCCTTCTTAATGCGTTTGAGACAATCAGTGTTGTTGTGACAAGGTAGGGGTGGTATACAGAAGATAGCACTATTTGGTAAAAGACCAAGTCCATATTATGTCAAGAACAGTTCAAATAAGCAAAGAGAAACGACAGTCCATCATTAATTTAAGACGAAGGTCAGTCAATGCGGACCATTTCAAGAACTTTGAAAGTTTCTTCAAGTGCAGTCACAAACACCATAAAGCACTATGATGAAACTGGCTCTCATGAAGACCAACACAGGAAAGGAAGACCCACTTACTTCTGCTGCAGAGGATAAGCTCATTAGTTAACTGCACCTCAGATAGAAGCCCAAACCAATGCTTCACAGAGTTCAAGTAACAGACATCTCAACTGTTCAGAGGAGACTGATTGAATCAGGCCTTCATGGTCAAATTGCTGTAAAGAAACCACTACTAAAGAACGGACATCAATAATAAGAAGAGACTTGCTTGGGCCAAGAAACACGAGCAATGTACATTAGACTGTGGAAATCTGTCTTTTGGTCTGACAAGTCCAGATTTAAGATGTTTGGTTCCAAATGCCGTGTCTTTGTGAGACCCAGAGTAGGTGTACGGATTATCTCTGCATGTGTGATTCCCACCGTGAAACATGTAGGTGGTGTGATGGTGTGGGGGTGCTTTGCTGGTGACACTGTCTGTGATTTATTTAGAATTCAAGGCACATGTAACCAGCATGACTACCAAAACATTCTGCAGCGATACGCTATCCCATTTGGTTTGCGCTTTGTCCCACTATCATTTGTTTTTCAACAGGACAAGGACCCAAAACACACCTCCAGGCTGTGTAAGGGCTATTTGACTAAGGAGAGTGATGGCGTGCTGCATCAGATGACCTGGAATCCACAATCACCCGACCTCACCCCAATTGTGATGGTTTGGGATGAGTTGGACCGCAGAGTGAAGGAAAAGCAGCCAACAAGTGCTTAGCATATGTGGGAACTCCTTCAAGACTGTTGGAAAAGAATTCCTCTTGAAGCTGGTTGAGAGAATACTAAGAGTGTGTAAAGCTGTCATCAAGCCAATCGGTGGCTATTTGCAGAACCTCAAATATAAAATATATTTTGATTTGTTTAACACTTTTTTGGTTACTACATGATCCCATATGTGTTATTTCATAGTATTGATGTCTTCACTATTATTCTACAATGTAGAAAATAGTAAAAATATAGAAAACCCTTGAATGAGTAGGTGTGCCCAAACTTTTGACTGGTACTGTAGTGCAGTACTTTTGACCAGAGCATAGGAATAGGGTGCCATTTGGTACACAGCCCATGGTCTTGTGTGTCCAGGAATCCTCCCTTAATGGTCCCAGTCTCTTAGGTCTCTGGTTCATAGGTCACACACTGCCCTATTGATTGTTGAGTATCTTTTGTTAATGTTGTGGTGCCTGTGTAAGAAGGGAGCATTGCAGACAAAATCTGTCTTCTCTTACAATACAACCCTGATACCATTTAGAAAAAGATAAACGACCCAGAACAATCTCTAAAAGAAACTGTGGTTGAGGGCAATTTCCACAGTAACGGAATTACGCTTTGACTCAGTTTTTTCACTTCAAAATATATGCCAAACAAAAACTATTGATTTCAAAGTTTAACAAACCATATTACTCTATGGGACAGTTTCCAAATTAATTGCGTCGGTAGAAACAGGACAAAACTATCCACTTGTTAGCTGGCTATGTAAACAAATGTCACTGCAACTCAATATCATATGCGCTCCAATGCACGGGCCTCTACCCTAACACGACAGCTAAGCTGTCAAATAATAGGGAAATTAGGCAACGTACTAGTATAGCCTATGAATATCTGTAGCTACATAGAAAACATGACAAACCATGACCTAAAATGTTCCTTTTTTCATTTATGGGATTCATATCATCTTCAAAAAATATAGTACCTATTTGGACCGGCATTGACAGTTCCTAAACACCATCCTGTGGCCATTTCCAAATACCCCAGTATATGGTATACCGTCCAAGCCTAGATTCCACATGTCTTACTCATTGCTAGGAAGACTTACGGTGTTATTAGATGTTAATAAATACTACATTTATTGAAGATTATATGAATCCTATAAATGTTTTTTTTAAAAAGGGACAATTTGGGTGCAATCAAGTAGAGATCAAATTAAATTATAACCACAGAAACGATTATCATCACAATTTCAGATGGTCGGTGTCGAAATCCTCATGCTTTTTGGGAGATGGAACGATCCTAAGGATGTCAAGAGACTGCATGCTGCTCAGTGCTTACCATGTCATTTGATACAGTACAGTATCATCATGAAGCTGAACAACCACAAAAAACACTCCCCATTCAACCACACAATGCTGATGTTGTTGCTGACTACCGTCACCGCAGATCTACTGTGCCCATTCTGCCTCACTGAAGCGTCCAACCATCCCCAAGCTCAGTGGAAACATCATGGCCTTTTCCATCCATCCATCCATTTCTACAAGGAATATCAGCTCAACGTTTTACATACATATCTTACACTTAATTAAAATCACGCTTCCAGGATATAGCACTATGCAGCTACTGATTAAAGCTGCAATCATAGCATCAGGCCCAGAGTTGTACATTTCACACCTGGCTGATTCATCTGCATTATGTAGTAACCCCACATCACACAGGTGCCCCCTTCCCACTATTACTCAACAACTGGTGCACATCAGAAATGTCTGAAATGTCTGCATTGACTGTGGTCACTATGGAAACAAAGCACATTACCATGGAAACTGGGGATAGCCTTTTCAACTTGCGTAACAGTATAGCAATCTATCATTACAGTACACAACAACTCTACTCCAAATGAAATGTGTTATTAACACGTTCCAGGCGTGCTACAGAGAACTGGGAATAGAAATCTCATTCATGACAGATTGCACTAGGTAGAGTAGGGACAGAGGTTGCAACACCATGTGTCATCTCTGAACCCAAAATGAGCCTATGTCCTTCTGATTAAAGATTTGGTTCAAAATCCACTCTAAATCTCTCTGGTGCATACCTAAATAATTTACAACGTATAACCTTCCAATGTAATCAAAGGAATGAATCAATCTGGGCCACATTCCAACACAATGCCTTGGGGGAAACTAACCTAAAAGAGTAGTATTGATTAGAGTAAGACGGCTCTGGAGAAATTCTGCAACAGTCCAGATGCTGTCCATAACTTTTCCGTCCTCTCCCAGCCTGCATCCTGGCATGAGGCAATGATGAAAGCTTTAGGAGAGCGAGAGACGGCGACTAATTGTTGGTACTACAACTACTTCTGTCAGAAAGCTGTTAGCTAGCGAGAAAGAGAGAAGATGGATGTTAAGTTTCAGCTCTGCAGATGGACCAGAGTTACTGTAGAGAGGGTAGGGGAAGGGTCCATTGAGATGAACATGTGTGTTCTTGACTTTTGATATCCCATAACCTCTGACCTTGACTTTTGATCTCCCATAGTCCCCAACAACCAGATGTTGCAGTTCAGGAGAAATGAGAAGAGAGCCTGATGCTTCTTCCGCTTTTGGACGTTAACAAGGCGACACTCCATCTTAAAACTTCCTATGGCTGAAGGGGCAGTATTGAGTAGCTTGGATGAAAGGTGCCCATATCAAACGGCCTGCTCCTCAGTCATAGTTGCTAATATTTGCATATTATTATTCGTATTGGATAGAAACCAGTCTAAAGTTTCTAAAACTGTTTGAATTATGTCTGTGAGATTAACAGAACTCATATTGGCAGGCAAAATCCTGAGTTGAAATCAAAACAGGAAGTCAGAAATCTGAGCTTGTATGTATTCACCAGAGTCCTTAATGAAATCCCTTTGCGCTATTAATGATGTTGCACTGCCTAGGGGTTCCACTAGATGTCAACGATCAATAGAAATTATAATGAGAGTGTCAGTCAGGTGTCCATCAAGCAGCCATTTTCTGATCATGCTTTTTCCTCATGGAGTCACTTCTGTTCCATTGCTCACGAAGACAAGGAATACTCCGGTTGGAACTTTATTGAAGCTATATGTTAAGAACATCCTAATGGTTGATTCAGTACTTAGTTTGAAATGTTTCTTCGACCGGTAATATCACTTTTTCAAGTTTTTGTCCGATATAACGCTGACCAGAATTAGCGTTTGGATATGTAAACCAGACGCGCTAACAAAAGAATGTATTTGGACATAAATAACGGATTTTTTTCGAACAAAACAAACATTTATTGTGGACCTGGGATTCCTGGTGTGCTTTCTGATGTAGATCATCAAAGGTAAGGGAATATTTATTATGTATTTTTGTGTTTATGTTGACACCATCTTTGCAGCTGTGGTATTTTACTTTTGAGCGCCGTCTCAGATTATAGTGTGCGTTTCTTTTTCCGCAAAGTTTTTTTGAAATCTGACACAGTGGTTACATTAAGGAGAGGTATATCTATAATTCCATGTGTATAACTTGTATTATCTTCTATATTTATGATGAGTATTTCGTTGAAACGATGTGGCTATGCAAAGTCATTTGATGTTTTTGCAACTAGTGAATCTAGTCGCCTCAATGTAAACTCAGATTTTTTTATATAAATATGAATTTAATCAAACAAAACATGCATGTATTGTGTAACATGAAGCTCTATGAGTGTCATCTGTTGAAAATAATCGAAGGTTAGTGATTCTGGTTTTAGTGAAGCTACCTTTAGCTGGAAAAAATGGCTGTCATTATTGTGGTTTTGTGGTGACCTAACATAATCGTTTGTAGTGCTTTCAAATGAAAAGCCTACTTGAATTCAGACACTTTGTGGGATTAACAACAAGATTACCTTTAAAATGAGAAGACACATGAATGTCTGAGGAATTTTAATTATGAGATTTCTGTTTTTTGAATTTGGCGCCCTGCACTTCGACTGGCTGTTGTCATATCGGTCCCGTTAACAGGACTGCAGCCATAAGAAGCTTTTAACTCCTCCTACACATTTACTGGATAGGTTTTACAGCGCAGAAAATAGCCTCCGGACAGTTTTTCTCCTCGTCAAGAACAGTGTGTCGGTGGATCTACTTTCAGGCGTTTATTTTACACCTGCTAGATCTCCAATAACAGTAGAGAATGTAATGACAAATAACATTTCAGTTAGCTTATTTCAACATCATAGATAATGAAAGTGAAAAACATTTGAATTATTTGAGACACCATTCGGCTGTGTAATGTTATGTACCCCCCCCCCTACACCTCTTTAGTCATTATGTTGGAGGGAAAACCGATTTAATTGGCTTGTCTGACTGTGCAAACATTTAAAGTTAAGTTTTTTGTCACATGCACTTCCCCAAAAATGAAGTAATCAATATCAGTAGTACTATATAATAAAGCAGAACAAAAACACACAAGAAATAAAAATAAGATCATTTTGCCACAGCGCTTTCAAATCAGAGCAGGAAGTTCTGTTGAAAATACCTGTTCATCAAACCTAGTTCATAGAAAACAAAAAACACCAGGATAAAAAGACCACTTGAGTTAGCTCCAAAAATTTGCCAGTCATTTTGTGAAAGGATTTTGCTATGCGAGGAAAGTGAAGTTCTGGTCTCAAACTCACCCTCTCTCACTTCCTGTGTGTGTGCCTCCATGTCTGGATGGGTCAGTGATACATGGCGATGTCCACTATGCTTCCAGACAGTGAGTGCAGTCTCCAACTCCAGAGTGAATGCGTGTCATAGATGGAATCCATAATAATCCTTCTTTGGGATGTAGGAATCCACTGCCTGACAACTGTTGCCTGTGCCTCAGATAACTAGTGGTCCTAACTCATAACAGAAGCACGCATTATAGCCATGGCCCTTTCCACTCAAGTAAATGAGATGCTATGCGCATTGAACAGTGTGTTCTGTGTGTCTGTTGCAGTGTTAACATGGCAAAGCCCTGATAACCATCCTCAAGCATCCAATTTGTAGCCCAATATGATACTACGTCTGTATTAATGAGTGTTGAAGATGGAAATACTTCTATGTGTTTCTGGCTATTAAAATAATATTCTGATTTCACTAAAATGCTCTCTTACAGCTGGAGGACAAGTCGTTATCGACTGCGTAATGTCATTATTGAATCCGACTTCAAGTGACGCTTTATAATCCAAAGGTAAAATTACAAATATTTTTGTGCCCTGATAAGCCACTTGAAATGCATTTTTTGAAATAGAGTTAGATGCCATTTCATGTTATTGAATTAGAAGTCTACATCCCAGCATTGATTTGTTTTGAACAGAGATAACAATACTGAGATTGACATTTATGGCAGACTGATAGAGGTCCATGTACAGTGGCATCATATTCAATACATCATATAACATGATTTTCATCCTCATACAGTGGATTAGGAAAGTATTCAGACCCCTTCACATTTTCCACATTTTGTTACAGCCTTATTCTAAAACTGATTAAATAAACATTTTGCTCTCATCACCCTACACACAATACCCCATAATGACAAAGCGAAAAGAGATGTTTTTGTGTGCACATCAACTGAAATACCTTATTTACATAAGTTTTCCGGACTCTTGCTATGAGACTCGAAATTGAGCTCAAGTGCATCCGGTTTCCATTGATCATCCTTGAGATGTTTCTACAACTTGGAGACCACCGGTGGTAAATTTAATTGATTGGACATGATTTGGAAAGGCACACACCGGTCTATATAAAAAAGGTCCCACCGTTTACAGTGCATGCCATAACAAAATCCAAGCCATGAGGTCGAAGGAGTTGTCCATAGAGCTATGAGACAGGATTTTGCCGAGGCACAAATCTCAGGAACGTACCAAAAAATGTATGCAGCATTGAAGGTCCCCAAGAACACAGTGGCCTCCATTATTCTTAAATGGAAGAAGTTTGGAACCACCAAGTCTCCTCCTAGAGCTGGTCCGCCGGGCTAAATTGAGCAATTGAGGCAGAAGGGCTTTGGTCCGGGAGGTGACCAAGAACCCGATGGTCACAGACAGAGCTCCAGAGTTCCTCTGTGGAGATGGAAAAACATCCCAGAAGGACAACCATCTCTGCAGCACTCCACCAATCAGGCCTTTATGGTAGAGTAGCCAGACGGAACACACTTCTCAGTAAAAGGCACGACAGCTTAGAGTTAGCCAAAAGGCACCTATAGGACTCTCAGACCATGAGAAACAACATTTTCTGGTCTGATGAAACCAAGATTAAACATTTTGGCCTGAATGCCAATCGTCACGTCTGGAGGGAACCAAGCACCGCTCATCACCTGGCCAATACCATCCCTACGGTGAAGCATGGTGGTGGCAGCAAAATGCTGTGGGGATGGTTTTCAGTGGCAGGGACTGTGAGACTAGTCAGGATCGAGGGAAAGATGAACAGTGCAAAGTACAGAGAGATCCTTGATTAAAACCTGCTTCAGAGCGCTCAGGACATCAGACTGGGGCGAAGGTTCACCTTCCAACAGGACAAAGGCCCTAAGCCAGAGGCCGGACTTGAACATCTCTGGAGAGACCTGAAAATAGCTGCGCAGCAACGCTCCCCATCCAACCTGACAGAGCTTGAGAGGGTCTGCAGAGAAGAACGGGAGAAACTCCGTAAATACAGGTGTGCCAAGCTCGTAGCGTCATACCCAAGAAGACTTGAGGCTCTAATCACTGCCAAAGGTTCTTCAACAAAGTACTGAGTAAAGGGTCACTTTTGTAAATGTGATATCTGTTTTATAAGTTTAATACATTTGCAAAAATGTCTAAAAACCTGTTTTTGCTTGGTCATTATGAGGTATTGTGTGTAGATTGATGAGGGAAAAAATATATTTAATACATTTTAGAACAAGGCTGTAACGTAACAAAATGTGGAAAAATTGAAAGGGTCTGAATACTTTCCGAATTCACTGTAAATCAGGTGGATATAATTTGACCTTGACCTGAAAAAGGAAGCAGCATTTATTCTAATGAATTACCCAGTGTATTCACTGGATAAAACTTTGAGCTACCAAATTAATGGAAAACTGTAATTTTCAATAGGAGGCGATGAGTCAGATTGTTGGCGACACTACTAGGCGATTTCTTGCTACAAAGTAGTTTCTAGTGAAAACTTACTGTTTGAATGCTTCACTATAACGACTCTTCACCACAAAGAGGATCACAATCATCCGCCTTGTAGCAGGGAAGAGTAGAAATCCACGGCATGATGGCGCATAGATTTGGAGTTAGATAAACTTGGATTTTTCGGCAGGGACATATGTAGGATGCTACCCTCCTCCGCATGGCCTTCGCTCCAAATCAAAACTCCAAACCTGCAACCTAATTTGGGCCAAAATGAACTGGAGGGATTAGTTCTACCAAGCTTCTCTTTTTCCAAGCTATACAGAGGGGGCTCTAGCAAACAAACAGCAGACCTGAGGACA
The DNA here is from genome assembly GCF_029448725.1 of Salvelinus fontinalis. Lineage (NCBI taxonomy): Eukaryota > Metazoa > Chordata > Actinopteri > Salmoniformes > Salmonidae > Salvelinus > Salvelinus fontinalis. Next base: position 39,771,147 of record NC_074685.1, read on the forward strand.
CCATCCAACCTGGAACTGAGTGAGTAGTGTTTGGTCTGATACTATTTTGAAAGCCAAGAAGAAAAATGCAAATAAAAAAACAAAGTACATTACAATGATATATTTTACTTTATGGATACTGAATGCCGAGTTAAGGCTGCCAGGCTTGCTAGGACAAACCAGATACAACTTCAATTAGCACTGAGGTGTGACGTGAGAGGTGTCGAGGCCTTTGGGCCCAACAAGTGGCAGGAGTCTTTGAAGCCCCCGCTCACTGTTCAAAGACCATCCACTGGCATTTTCAACAAGACATCTGCCTCCAGAAATAAAAGCGTATCCCAAGTGGGTGTGACACCTACTCCCGTTGCCTGCTGCACTGCTGCTTGGATTCCAACTGGCGATCTGTTCACCGTCTGCCCTGGCCTGTCTCACCCTGTCTGGTACAGGTAACTCCACCACGCTCCCCCCCTCTCTCCTGAGCTTTCACTCTCCTCCAGCACACACACACTGTTGGAGCGAGTGACTCTGAACTTACAATGGCTAGCCCCAAGTCGTTATATATTAAAAAATGTTCTTGTGCATTTTGCCTCATGACTCCTGCATGTTTTGTTGACTACGAACTTTCCTTACCCAACCGTGGGACAGACTGTTTGTTCCCACACTCGGGACTCTTGACTTTCTATTGGTTACACAGACTTTTGGCCTCCCATCCTATTCTAACCACCAACAAGCTTTCTCTACCCTTAACCTTGTTCTGAACACCTCCAAAACAAAGGTCATGTGGTTTGGTAAGAAGAATGCCCCTCTTCCCAGGGGTGTTATTACTACCTCTGAGGGTTTAGCGCTTGAGGTAGTCACCTCAAGTAATTGGGAGTATGACTAGACGGTAAACTGTCCTTCTCTCAGCACATATCAAAGCTGCAGGCTAAAGTTAAATCTAGACCTGGTTTCCTCTATTGTAATCGCTCCTCTTTCACCCCAGCTGCCAAACTAACCTCAATTCAGATGACCATCTACCCATGCTAGATTACAGAGACATAATCGGGGGCGGCAGGTAGCCTAGTGGTTAGAGCGTTGAACTTGTAACCAAAAGATGCCAGATCGAATCCCCAAGCTGACATGGTAAACATCTGTCGTTCTGCCTCTGAACAAGGCAGTTAACCTACTGTTCCTAGGCCGTCATTGAAAATAAGAATTTGTTCTTAACCGACTTGCCTAGTTAAATAAAGGTAAAATAAAAAAATATATAGATCGGCAGGTAAGAGTGCTCGAGCGGCTAGATGTTCTTTACCATTTGGCCATCAGATTTGCCACCAATGCTCCTTATAGGACACATAACTGATCTCTATATTAATCTGTAAACTGATCATCTCTGTATACCCGTCGCAAGACCCACTGGTTCATTCTTATTTATAAAACCCTTTTAGGCCTCACTCCCCCCTCTCTGAGATATACAGTGATCCCTCGCCACTTCGCGGTTCACTTATCGCGGATTCGCTATTTCGCGGATTTTCATAATGCATTTTTTTTTATTATTTTTTTTATTTTTTATTTTTTTGGTGCATTGTGCTCTGCATTCTGATTCGCTAAAAACTCACTCCCGCTTCTTGTATCAAAACATGCTACGAATTGTGCTATCATTTTGTCGTCTCGTGCAGTTATGTGTACGTACATAAAACAGCTTGGCAAATTTACATTAAGTTGGCCAAATTATCTTGTAATTTCGAACATCTCCTAAACCCATAATGGCCACTGAACTTAAGCGAGTAGCTGAGGAATGGGACCCTTTGATGAGCCGTTCATTACAGTTCTCCAACGTAATCGATGGTGGCATGTCGGTGTACAAGGATCTTTTTGCAAAGAAGAAAAAAGAGCGACAACAGCTGCCTATCACTATGTTCTTCTCCCGAACAAACACACCTGCACCGCGGGCTTCAGAAGAAGAGAACACTGCAGAGCGCAGTCAGGATGCAGCGGCCCAGTCTGAAGAGCAGTGAAACGGCCTACACGTGAGTCACTGTATTTGTATACATGTAATAGTTGCTAATTGTAAAAAAAAAAAACAAAAAAAAAAACACAAGTTTTCTATTTCGCGGATTTCACTTATCGCGGGTCATTTTCGGAACGTAACCCCCGCGATAAACGAGGGATCACTGTATACTGCAGCCCTCATCCTCCACATACAACACCCATTCTGCCAGTCACATTCTGTAAAAGGTCCCCAAAGCACATACATCCCTGGGTCGCTCCTCTTTTCAGTTCGCTGCAGCTAGCGACTGGAACGAGCTGCAACAAACACTCAAACTGGACAGTTTTATCTCAATCTCTTCATTCAAAGACTCAATCATGGACACTCTTACTGACAGTTGTGGCTGCTTTGTGTGATGTATTGTTGCCTCTACCTTCTTGCCCTTTGTGCTGTTGTCTGTGCCCAATAATGTGTGTACCATGTTTTGTGCTGCTACCATGTTGTCATGTGTTGCTGCCTTGCTAGGTTGTTGTCTTACGTCTCTCTTTATGGAGTGTTGTCTCTTGTCTTGATGTGTGTTTTGTCTTATATTTATATTTTTAATTTTTAATCCCAGCCCCCGCAGGAGGCCTTTTGCCTTTTGGTAGGCCGTCATTATAAATAAGAATTTGTTTTTAACTGACTTTCCTAGTTAAATAAAAAGGTTAAATAAAAAAATATTTAAAAAAAATATGAGACAATCTTGTTCATTCCAACTTTGCCTGACTCAGGTTGGCCCAGTAGGGTGAAAATCGTACTAGTGTCTTCAAATTTGGACCTGCCTGGGTTAAACAGATGGTGCTGTGTTATTATGCAAGAGCAAAAGCAGGAGGGACAGTGAATGTGTGTAGCTAGCGGATGGCTAAATTAGCATCAAGACATTCCGCAATAATATGGCCCCAAATTCTTCCTAAAGTTTAATTCCTGAAATCTAAACCCATTTTTTTTTTAAGTCATTTGAAGGGTGGAAAGATGTTTGGCATATTTTTGGCATTTGCACAGAAAATGATTATTGAGAAATATTGTGGCCTTACCCAGTCCTCCTTAAAACTAGTCTAAAGTCGAGCCTGTTAGCATGGACATGTTATCTGCTTCAAACGGAGAAAGGAGGGTATTTAAGAAAATATCTTATTTCACAGTACCCATGTGTACTCCCACACTCATGATCTCTTTTTAGTAACATCTACGCTGAAGCCAACGCGTTTTACATGGAAATGTTATCTGCTCCATGCTGCAGAGTGTAGAGCGTTGTGTTGAGGGGGCAGTGACGGTGCTTGGCGAGGGTTCTCTCAAGCTTTTATGTGGCAGTCAGATGTCACGTGTAAGAGAGGGTGGTGGGAGATCGGTGTCTGAAGGGAGATCGGTTTGGAAAATGGCACACTATGAAATTCCATTTTAACCAAATGCACAATAAAGTATTGTAATGGTCTCGATATATCATGAATAAAAGATTGTCCAGGACAGTGGATGACATTCTCGTATCAAACTGTTTATTATACATTTCAAATAGTATAACTACACCAAATATATTGTTATATACCAAATCACTAACCCTGATGGCTATCTCGCTGATACAGGACGTAAGAGAGATAGTACAATTAAGCATGCCAAAATAACAGAACCTGCTGTGCCCAGCCCCCCCGCTGTTCCACCAACCACAATGAGGCCTGGCACCAAAACATTCCAGGCATTCCTTTGATTGGCAGACAGGCCAAGACCCCACGAAAGCCTGAGTAACCGGTAAACGTGCCATGATAACCACACAACAGGACGTCAGAACATAGGCACACATAACTGTCCAAGCGGGTCGTGGACTGGCAGCCATTTTGAGTGTATCCACACCTAGGTTGAAGATGACCATGTAATAATTACATGCGGAAGCGTTTGAAAAGAGATGTATATAAAAATATATATATAATAATAATTTGTTTTAAATAAAATCATGTTACCAGTGCTGTTGCTTGATTCTATAGGATCAGCATTGAAAACAAAACCAGCGGTCGGGAAATCCAGTAATAAAGTGCATGTATGATGATTTTTTTAAAATGTTTTTTAAAACGAAATTAATATAATGACAGTATTCGCTGAAATTCACTACGATTGTGTGAATGTTTGTGAGGGTGCAGTAGCCCTTTAATTAAATTGCGCACCTAGCAAGAGACTGTTTGGCTAGCGGTGTTTCTGTACATGTCCTACATGTGATGGCAGAGTTAGCAAAACAAATGCCCCCTGATTGATACAAATCATCACGGTTTACATTCTGCCAGGGTAGCCGACTTTGCAGTCAACATTTCATTGTGAAGGTTTTTGGGGGAAGCCTTCAGAAATCGATGTGCTAAAAAGCGCATGATGACTGAATTGCGCATCGCAAAGATTCAACCAAGACTTCGGACCCAATCTTTTTCAATACATGGTTTACATATCCATTGTTGCCTTAGCATATACTGGTAGATAGATACGTTTTGTACCCTGATGAAGACAGCTTGCCTGTCGAAACGTTGGTAATTAAATATTTTTGCATCTGAGCTCCTAGAGTGTGCGGCTCTCCTTTATTTTCTAGTTTTCTACTCCGCTAGCCAGCACCTCGCCTACATAGGTGTGCGTTTCTTTTTTCTTCTAGATAGATACGTTTAAACTTGTTTTCTACCTACCCTTAGAGGCTACCGATGTTTTTCTGTGAGTTGCAACGACCAGTTGAGAGCTGCACTCTCTTGCTGCCTGCTGAAACTGTGGCGCGCATCTAAACAAAGTATTTCATGGGCTTTGAATTTGTGTAGGTTGCTTGTTGCATGATTTCTCTATTGTACTACAACTACATAATTGATAAGTTGTATACCTCCACTACACTACTTTGATACACATCAGTGGGGATTAAGTAGTGAGTATACGCAATACCCACTGAACAAAAAAGTGGGTATACGGCGTATTATTGCGTATAGCATCCACTACACCACTGAGTGCCACTGGGCCGGATCAACCTGTTTTTCTTGATACATTGTAAAATATTAACCTAGTTATTCAAATCTTTCATGACATCAGAAAACATTGTTTCTTGAGTCCAACACAAGACCCTCTTGCTACAGTGCACTGACAAATCTTGCATTCTACACACTGAAACTCTGCCAAACATTTGCACTTGGAGAAAGGAAGGAAAGAGAGCGAGAGAGAGAGGGAAACAAACTTGAAATGAGGAACACATTTGAAATCACCATCCACACTGGGGTCAAGGGTGTGGGTTGGTGTACTAAAACAAACTAGAGGTCGACCGATTAATTAGGGCAGATTTCACGTTTTCATAACAAATTGGTCATCTCCATTTTTGGACACCGATTACATTGCATTCCACGAGGAAACTGCGTGGCAGGCAAGTGCAGCAAGGAGTCAAGGTAAATTGCTAGCTAGCATTAAACTGATTTTATTTTAAAAAACAATCAATCTTCACATAATCACTAGTTAACTACACATGGCTGATGATATTACTAGATTAACTAGCTTGTCCTGCGTTGCACATAATCAATGCGGTGCCTGTTAATTTATTGTAACGACCCTGGGTTTATAAGCGCGGAAATCGACTCTGCCGCTTGAGCATGCTTTTGCGGCACAGTCGATAGCGCGCCGGACCTCGGGCTAGGAGGTCGAGGGTTCGAGACCTGCTCCCTGCCTGTTTCATTACATTGGTGTCAGAAGTGGGATCGGACCTTGCATCCACGACAGTGCGTGTGCTTGGCCGGTGAGCGCGTTCCTGTAAGACGTAAAGTCGCAAGCTAGCGCGAGGACGCGCTCTTTGAAAGGAGGGAGTAGTGTAACGACCCTGGGTTTATAAGCGCGGAAATCGACTCTGCCGCTTGAGCATGCTTTTGCGGCACAGTCGATAGCGCGCCGGACCTCGGGCTAGGAGGTTGAGGGTTCGAGACCTGCTCCCTGCCTGTTTCATTACATTATCATCGAATCACAGCCTACTTCGCCAAATGGGAGATGATTTAACAAAAGCGCATTCGCGAAAAAAGCACAATCGTTGCACGAATGTACCTAACCATAAACATCAATGCCTTAATTAAAATCAATACACAGAAGTATATTTGTTTTAAACCTGCATATTTAGTTAAGAAATTCATGTTAGCAGGCAATATTAACTAGGGAAATTGTGTCACTTCTCTTACGTTCGTTGCACGCAGTCAGGGTATATGCAACAGTTTGGGCCTCCTGGCTCATTGCCAGAATTGTACATAATTATGAAATAACATTGAAGGTTGTGCAACATAACAGTAATATTTAGACTTAGGGTTTCCACCCGTTCGATAAAATACGGAACGGTTACGTATTCCACTGAAAGAATAAACGTTTTGTTTTCTAAATGATGGTTTCCGGATTTGACCATATTAAATGACTAAAGCCTCGTATTTCAGTGTTTATTATATTATAATTAAATCTATGATTTGATATAGCAGTCTGACTGAGCGGTAGTAGGCAGCAGCAGGCTCGTAAGCATTCATTCAAACTTTACTGCGTTAGCCAGCAGCTCTTAGCAATGCTTGAATCACAGCAGTGTTTATGACAAGCCTATCAACTCCTGAGATTAGGCTGGCAATACTAAAGTGCCTATTAGAACATCCAATAGTCAAAGGTATATGAAATACAAATGGTAGAGAGAAATAGTCCTATTGTAACTACAATCTAAAACTTCTTAACTGGGAATATTGAACCACCAGCTTTCATATGTTCTGAGCAAGGAACTTAACTTAGCTTTTACACATGGCACATTGCACTTTTACTTTCTCCTCCAACACTGTGTTTTTGCATTATTTCAACCAAATTGAGCATGTTTCATTATTTATTTGAGACTAAACTTGATTTTACTGATGCATTATATTAAGTTAAGATAAAAGTGTTCATTCAGTATTGTTGTAATTGTCATTATTACAAATCAACATAAATCGGTCGACCTCTAAAACAAGAGTCTCTGTGTGTGTGTAGCAGCTCCAATCGAATGGGTGTTCCTCCCATTCCAACAAAATAACAAAATCCAGAGAGAAAACCCTCCAGTTCTCTCTACAGGCTGTTAGCCTAATTTGTCTCTACTAATCCTCACAAAGGAGGGGAATTACAGCCCACTAACTGACTGGGAAAAATGTATCAACAGCTAGCAGACTAAAGAAGCAACAGTTTAGTGGAATATGCTCTGGTCTCCAGTATTGCCCCAAATTTAACAGCAATCTGCATTCCAGAGATGGCATGGCACACATTCACCGGGGTCGTTCTCACTAGTGCATAGCGTAGCAAAACACTTTGCAGCAGAAAACAAAAACAAGTGTTTCTTATTGGACAAGTTCTGCAAGTCCCCCCATGTTTCAGTGCGTTTGGTTATGTTTGGTGCCCAATGAATAATACCCTGATATCAGCAGGTCAAAGACAGGGTGATGGCACACATTCATTTGCCAGGTCAGCACAGAGCCTCAGACATCCCTGTTCATCATCTGAACAACCCTCGATGCTCTTACCAAGCCTTTCACCGCCTGGCGGCATGACTATTACCCATGATGGGATAATACTGTACAGAGAAAGACTAAGACTAATCAAGGCATTTTTCATAGAAATCCATAATGCTTCCTTATTCTTTGGGTTGTTGACAAGTGTACTGTAGCCTAGGCAAGGCTGGATTGTCATCAATAGGAAAGAGTAATCAAACATCTCTTGGGAGATTGGAAGCTTATTGGATGATTGTTCAAATAGACAATGAAAAATATGGGATGTTCAAAATCAAAGATGAAATACTTCATCATTGTTACAGTGCACTGGGAAAAACACATGCATGGTTGAATTAGGCCTACAATAACACATACCAGCACAGATAAACTAAGCAAAAAAAGAGATGTCCCTTTTTCAGGACCCTGTCTTTCAAAGATAATTCGTAACAATCCATTCCCATGCTTGTTCAATGAACCAAAAACAATTAATGAACATGCACCTGTGGAACGGTCATTAAGACACTAACAGCTTACAGACCGTAGGCAATTAAGGTCACAGTTATGAAAACTTAGGACACTAAAGAGGCCTTCAACTGACTCTGGAAAAACACCAAAAGAAAGATACCCAGGGTCCCTGCTCATGTGGGTGAACATGCCTTAGGCATGCTGAAAGGAGGCATGAGGACTGCAGATGTGGCCAGGGCAATAAAATGCAATGTCCGTACTGTGAGACGCCCAAGACAGCGCTACAGGGAGACAGGACGGACAGCTGATTGTCCTCGCAGTGGCAGACCACGTGTAACAACACCTGCACAGGATCGGTACATCCGAACATCACACCTGCGGGACAGGTACAGGATGGCAACAACAACTGCCCGAGTTACACCAGGAATGCACAATCCCTCCATCAGTGCTCAGACTGTCCACAAAAGGCTGAGAGAGGCTGGACTGAGGGCTTGTAGGCCTGTTGTAAGGCAGGTCCTCACCAGACATCACCGGCAACAACGTTGCCTATGGGCACACCCACCGTCGCTGGACCAGACAGGAATGGCAAAAAGTGCTCTTCACTGATGAGTCGCGGTTTTGTCTCACCAGGGGTGATAGTCAGATTCACGTTTATCGTCGAAGGAATGAGCGTTACACCGAGGCCTGTACTCTGGAGTGGAATCGATTTGGAGGTGGAGGGTCCGTCACGGTCTGGGGGCGGTGTGTATCATCGGACTGAGCTTGTTGTCATTGCAGGCAATCTCAACGCTGTGCGTTACAGGGAAGACATCTTCCTCCCTCATGTGGTACCCTTCCTGCAGGCTCATCCTGACATGACCCTCCAGCATGACAATGCCACCAGCCATACTGTTCGTTCTGTGCGTGATTTCCTGCAAGACAGTGTTCTGCCATGGCCAGCGAAGAGCCCGGATCTCAACCCCATTGAGAACGTCTGGGACCTGTTGGATTGGAGGGTGAGGGCTAGGGCCATTCCCCCCAGAAATGTCTGGGAACTTGCAGGTGCCTTGGTGGAAGAGTGGGGTAGAATCTCTCAACAAGAACTGTCAAATCTGGTGCAGTCCATGAGGAGGAGATGCACTGCAGTACTTAATGCAGCTGGTGGCCACACCAGATACTGACTGTTACTTTTGATTTTGACCTCCCCCCCATTTGTTCAGGGACACATTATACCATTTCTGTTAGGCACATTTCTGTGGAACTTGTTCAGTTTATGTCTCAGTTGTTGAGTCTTGCTATGTTCATACAAATATTAACACATGTTAAGTTTGCTGAAAATAAACGCAGTTGACAGTGAGAGGACGTTTCTTTTTTTGCTGAGTTTAGGTGTTCAAATAACATCTGGCTATTAGCAATGACTGACTCAAAGGTTTGAAGGTCTCCTACTTCCTTTCCTGTCCCATTCATTATTCAGGCCTACTGTAAACCGTAAAATACTATCCTATTAGGGGCCCCATACAGTTCTCTAACAACATTGCATAATATTGCACTCGATATTTCATAATGCTATGATAACTATCATAATAAAACACACCAATGCACTAGTTTAACCTAAACTCAGCGTCCTGTCCCATATAGGCTATGCAACATTCTCAGACAACAGCCTACTAGAACGTGTGGCTTTAGGAGCCTAGACCCACTCCTGCGTTTGAATTAGACTAGGTGGGTGATGGGATTAGTAGTAGCCTACAGAGCCGTTGTTGTTACTAACCCTACTAGTAGGCCAACACAACTATTCAGTGTATAATTCACTATTGCTTCGGTTACTACAAAAAAGTCGCACACGCCCCTCTGCAGTCCATTGGCGACGCGTAGGCAGCGTTGTAGCAACGCTACAAGCAAGTTCGCTACATATTATACAAAGAGAAATTAAAAATAACACTTCCATAATTGACATGATCTTGCACCGGCTTTATCGTACTACTATTGAAATAACATTATCGGTTGCAACTTACCCTCGTTTATTCGAAATATGGTTGGAAAGACCACCTTGTTGTAGATAGCGAGCCTGCTGTTTTCACAATTTCTATCCGCTGTGCTTTCAAAGCGGTCTGCTTCCACTTGTAGTTACTGCGACGCTCCGCCCAACTACCGCCCTCTCACTTACGTTAGTTCTTTCTGGAATCCTTGGGACGTCCCTAATCTTACCACAACCTTAACCCTTACCTAACCTTAACCATTTTCACGTCAGAGTTGTGACGTCCTAAGGATTCCGGATAGCATGGACCCTCTCACTTGTGTGCGGTGAATGCCTGGCACGTATGTAGTATCATTGGTTGTGCTCAAAATCCACTGCCGCACATGAAAGCAGCAAAGATCCTGGTTGGAGGTTGAAATGCACAGGCCTTCTACTTCTAGGAATGTATGGAGCCACACAATGTTTTAAAAAATATAAATGTTCATCCCTAAAGACATATAACAGTACAGCCTATTTAACATGACTGTGCATAAAAAGCCAAACCTGATTATAAATCACAGAAGATTACCCTATACTGTAGGTATCGGAATGCCTCACGTTTCTCTAAGTTGGGGCATTTATGCTTTAGGCATAAATGTTAATTGTGTATATAGATAATTCATTTAATTAATTGCAGGACTTCTTTGAAAAACAATAACATTTAGTTGAGAACTCCCCCTTTAATGTGCCCATTACATAAAATAGACAGAAATCATGTAGTCGACACACTCACGTCACCTTGTGGCATTGTAAGGAAATACAGGCTGGCACAAGTCTTTCCCTTCAAAGGTTAAAAAAGTAAACCACTCAATACTATTCATGCTTTATACAATTGTTTACCCCCTGTAGTAGACCTCGAGATTAGAAATATACCACATCTGCGTGCGTGTCTCTTTGCTTTGAACGGTGTTGCAAAAATAATACAAAAAATAAACATTGTTACAAGCTGCGAAATGTTAGTGTTGCTACTGTACAGCACGAACCAATCATCTGGTTTCCACTAGATAGCACAGCCACAAAGTCTACATAGGCTATATCAAAACAAAATGTAGCCTTTTGGTCTTAATTCAAGGTTAGTTTAGCAGTGTGGTTAGGTTTAAAATCACATTTTATGAAGGTAAATTCCAGAAATAGAAACAAGTGACGATCATTCTTTGGCGAATCCGGAAATTACGTCCTTTCAGAAATTACGTAATTTTAGTCTGTAACATCAATGCACTTCCGATAATAAGATGTACATTCGCTTTTATCCAAGAGTAGAACATAATCATATTTTCTGATTTAGGTAAGCGTCAAAAGCTGGTTGATTAACGGTAGCTAGCTATTCAGAATGTTTCTAGAGATATCAAACAGATAACGTTTCATTAATGTACTTATTGCCAATTTCATTAACCATATTAGGAGGATACTATTTTTTTAAACACAGCTAATTTACAGGACTTTGCTACAAAAATTGCAGCTTTCATTTATGTGCAGCTAAACAGTCTGCCACACTACTGTTTGGCAGGGCAAAACGTTTAGGTGATTTCTGGTAGGCCTATGTCATCAAAATAAATCAATGGCAGTATGTTTTTGGACTCATTCGGCTATTTTTACCTGATTAAGTACAATAACATTGGAAATGTATGTTGAAAATTAATGTTGCTAAAATTTAAGTTACAAATTATGGTTTCGCTGCTTCATGTTGGCAACACATTTAGATACATACCCCAATATCAAAGCAGTTTTAACCTGTCCAAATCAATAAGCATGCAGAAACAGTTCGTAATATTTAAAACCTAAACCGAAAATGTAGTATCTACACATGCAACAACAGTAAATTCAATACACTTTTTTTTAAACGAGCACCTTATAAACCGCACACGCACCAAAAACCCTTTTGTTTATACAAGTGGCAAAGTGAGATTAGGTGAGAATTCAGGTTATAAACGCTGTTGAAACTACCACCCCAAAAAATGGAAACTAGATTTTTTACATCACTGGTTAGAGAACAACCTACAGAAGACGGAGAGATACATTTTGAGTGCTGCGTTTGGATTTGGGAGTCGCAAAATCGGAAAGACCAACACTTATTTGTCAATAACGCGATATCACGTTGAAATAAATTGCGCGAGAGGGGGAATTAGGTTCTGTTTAAACGAGCACAGCAACAAACAAAAAAAGAATCTGGGAATACGGTGTATATCACTGGTTAGAGGACAATTTGTAGAATACCGCTACATTTTGATTCAAGTGGGTCGCCATCTGGGTAAGTGTATCGCAACACATTTGTTTGTGTTAATCCTTTCCATCGATGTAACACGGGGTAAACGTTTGGGGTGTAGTCTTAGGGCATCGTGATGGTTATACACTTTTTTTATACTAACATCACCAATCTGAGGTAAAAAGGATGTGTTATTCCACTCAATTGTATGGGGTGAAAATGTTTTGTAAGGTAGTAACACAAACTGTCCATATTAGGGAAATTACCGCAATATACAATAATTTAGTATGGCAAAATATTTACACATGTTAATTTTAAGATAATAGTATATGTTGCCCACTCACAAACTATTGCAACAATGACATATTTCTCACTCATTTAACCATCAAGAGTTTAAAAATGCTCTAAAATACATTGAGCAGGGATGGTTAACTTTGATGGGGTGGGGGCCACAAAAAATCTAAACTCATCATGAGGGGTTGCAGTTGCTCAAATTCTGTGTACCCACATCCATACCCCCCACTCACCCCACATGACCAGTAAAACATTTTAGTGGCCCCCCTATTGAGAACTGAGAGAATTGTTTTGTGAATTTTGTAAATTTTTCCATGGGGAGTAGAGAAAATGTTGCAGTTTTCTGCAATTCTACACATTTTGCCATTGGCTGGAGAGAAGACTTAGCAAATTTATAAAATGTCATACCATTCTACTAATTTTGCCTTAGGGTGAAGAGAATGTTTGCAGTTTTTAATGATATGAGTGAGACTGACTAACAAAATCAATGGCGGGCTCCCTGGCCGGTAATTCGACCATGATAACAAGTTGAAAAAAAACGGACCAATTACACAGGTGCACCTTGTGCTGGGGACAATAAAAGGCCACTAAAATGTGCAATCAAAAATTGTTATCTGACATGGGCTAATTGACTGACAACAAGAGACAAATTGCTGAAGCATAACCAACTTTAGAAATTGCACCTTGTGTATTCTACTATTCTAACAACAGTAAGTTGAGACCCCAATTTTTTTATTTTTTTTTACTTTTCTTTTGGTGGGGGAGATTGATCCGATGGCCTTCAAAAAGGAGTCTGGGCCGGCAGTTACCACTTCCCTGATGGTAGAGTTTAAAAATGCTCTTAAACAATATATTCGGGGTACTCTAGACTAGAGCCTCCATAGTGTCTTTGCAGCAGCCTGAACATTTGACTTCTCTACTATGGTTGTGGGCTGACGCTAGCTTTCTAGGAGCATTCTGCATTCTCCCTACAGTTTTCAGCGGTTAGCTTCGCCCACGACTGGCTCATGTGAACTACAATCCCGACACTTGCAATGCGACTTTCGAAACATATGGTGCTTGCCTTTCATCAGCGAGAAATAATCCTTCAAATAAAGAAATACACCAACTGTTACAGTTTTGCACAGATCCATACAGCTATGTGTGCCTCCATCCAACAAGAATATACTTCCTGAGTTAGGTTTACACACACAGGTGTTCGGAGCACGCTAGATGGTGTATTAGCACAGGTGGTCCTCTTTCATCTGTTTTCCGTAAACAAGCGCTGTGATATGGCCGTGTGGGTACACTAACCTTATAAAGGTGTGTATGACCGTAACATTTGTTTCCTTCCACTGGTATGAAAGACAAGGTCCTTCCAAAACCGTACTGCAAGCGATGTGTGTTAATGTTCAGACCGAGAATCGAGACTTAAAGCTCCTCAGTACAGAAGACCCCTTTGTCCAATGACTCTCTTATGAGTAATATAATGGAACGATCATGAATAAAGATGCTCAAACAAGCACGTGCATCTGTAGTGGGTGTTCTTCAACTCTGAAAATGCACTAGATGGTGTGAGACCTCCACAAAGGATGTCGTTATGTCTAAATAGTGACGGCAGAGCTAGTTCAAACCGCAGTAGGATAGTTCTCACAGGTGAGTGAATCAGCCCATGCTTGGTGAATAGCACTTGGTTGATCTCTGGGAGCAGGACACAGGAGCGCTGAATAGATCATGTGAGACAAAAGTGAGAGACGAGAATAAATGTAGTTTCAGCTAGAAAATGACCATCCTGACAGTCTGAGGCTCTGCAATCATCCTACTCCAACAATTGACAGGGATAATGTGGCATTTCTTATTTGTCAGTATGAATTAAATGAGTTTCCTGCCTTAATGACTATTAGCTTTACACTACAACAACTCTATAGGACAAGTAGTCTTAAATTATTACTTGGAATACATTGATAAACGGTCCTTGTCCCAGAATGGCATGCCAGCTAGTGATGAAGCTATCTGCTCCTGATAGCCAAACTACTAAGGTTGCTGCATTTTAAGTTGGGAGTCATTTTACAGCTTGCATCATATTTATATAACTAAATATACTGAACAAAAATATAAACGCAACATGTCACAATTCCAACAATTTTACTGCGTTACAGCTCATATAAGGAAAAAAGTCAATTGAAGTAAATTAATTAGACTAATCTATGGATTTCACATGACTGGGCAAGGATGGGCCCACCCCACCCACTTGAGAGCCAGGCCCACCCACTGGGGAGCCGGGACCAGCCAATCAGAATAAGTTTTTCCCCACAAAAGGTCTTTATTACAGACAGAAATACTCCTCACTTTCATCAGCTGTCCAGGTGGCGATCCCGCAGGTGAAGAAGCCGGATGTGGAGGTTGTGGGCTGGCGATGTTACGTTTGACGTACTGCCAAATTCTCTAAAATGACTTTGGAGGAGGCTTACGGTTGAGAAATTAACATGCAATTCTCTGGCAACAGCTGGTGGACATTCCTGCAGTCAGCATGCCAATTGCACGCTCCCACAAACTTGAGACATCTGTGACATCTGTGTGACCGAACTGCACATTTTAGTGGCCTTTTATTGTCCCCAGCACAAGGTGCACCTGTGTAATGGTCATGCTGCTTAATCAGCTTCTTGATATGCCTCACCTGTCAGGTGAATGTTTTATCTTGGGGAAAGGAGAAATGCTCACTAACAGGGATGTAAAACTATTTGCGCACAACATTTGAGAGAAAGAAGCTTTTTGTGTGTGTGGAAAATTTCAGGGATTTTTCATTTCAGCTCTTGTTCAGCAAAGTTTAGTATTTATTAGGATCCCCGATTTAGCTGCTGCCGAGGTAGCGGCTTCTCTTCTGGGGGCCAAAACAGGAAACGACACCACAAATAATATACATAGCATTACAGTTTACATTACTACATCAATAGTGATGCAGTCAATCTCTCCTCAACTTTGAGCCAGGAGAGGTTGGCATGCATGTCATTGACATTCGTCAAGAAATATAACCAATATGTAAAAAAACAACTCTTCCTCGACAAATCGATCGTCTCAAACTAAAGCAGATAGCTTGCTACGGCCCACCGTCTATACCGTCGGTGCATAATTACATCTTTAGCTATTTTTCGAGTCTTGTTTACTTCCACATATCACATGTTCTCATATGCTCTCACCATATAAACGTGGAGTATTGCTTCCAGTGCAGGACAATGGGGACACATTTTAGGCACCGCTGTATTACTGTAGATAAGAGTAGCCATTTTCCTAATGACACAACATTTGAGAAACGATTGACCTTGTTTTCTCTGTCCCCTCGGTTGCAGGTTGTCCATTGGTCGTTGAGATACAGCTATGGTCTGCATTCCCTGCATCATCATTCCCATTCTCTTGTGGGTGTATAAGAGGTTCCTTGAACCCATCATTTACCCCTTCATGGGTCCAATTATAAGCCGATTTTGGCCAACAACAAAAGCTGTCCAGGAGAGTGTGACAGGAACTGGTGATATGAAAGCCAGTGAAAAGAGCAATGGATGCCCAGTGATGAGCGATGGAGCATGCAAGGTAATGCATTACCCAAAACCTGTTATTGGATGATGGACTCGGGACAGTGTGCCACCACTAGTAGACTGCACAGGTAGCAACCTCCGGTGACCAAGGCTCAGACTGGCTATGAATGCTGAAGAAGGCATCGCACACATTGTATACTGAACAAAAATATAAAAGCAACATGTAGAGTGTTGGTGCCATGTTTCATGAGCTGAAATAAAAGATTCCAGAAATGTTCCACATGCACAAAAAGCTTATTTGTCTCAAATTTAGTTTACACATTTGTTTACATCCCTGTTAGTGAGAATTTCTCCTTTGCCAAGATAATCCATCCACATGACAGGTGTGGCATATCAATAAGCTGATTAAACAGCATGCTCATTACACAAGTGAACCTTGTGCTGGGGACAATAAAAGGACACTGTAAAATTTGTATTTTTGTAACATAACACAATGTCACAGATGTCTCAGGTTTTGAGGGAGCGTGCATTTGGCAAGCTGACTGCAGGAATGTCCACCAGAGCTGTTGCCAGATAATTGAATGTTCATTTATATACCATAAGCCACCTCCAATGTTGTTTTAGAGAATTTGGCAGTACGTCCAACCGGCCTCAGCCGCAGACCACAGTTTATGGTGCCGTGTGGGCAAGCGGTTTGCTGATGTCAACATTGTGAGCAGAGTGCCCAATGGTGCGGTTATGGTATGGGCAGGCATAAGCTACAAACAACAAACACAATTGCATTTTGAATGCACAGAGATAGTGGCGATCTCTTGAGGCCATTCATCCATCGCCAACACCTCATGTTTCAGCATGATAATCCATGGCCCCATGTCGCAAAGATCTGTACCCAATTCCTGGAAGATGAAAATGTCCCAATTCTTCCATGACCTGCATAATCACCAGACTTGTCACCCATTGAGCATGTTTGGGATGCTCTGGATCGACTTGTATGACAGCGTGTTCCAGTTCCCGCCAATATCCAGCAACTTCGCTCAACCATTGAAGAGGAGTGGGACAACATTCCACAGGCCACAATCAACAGCCTGATCAACTTTATGCGGAGGAGATGTATGGCGCTGCATGAGGCAAATGGTGGTCACACCAGATACTGACTGGTTTTCTGATCCATACCCGTACTTTTATCTGTGACCAACCGATGCATATCTGTATTCCCAGTCATGTGAAATCCATAGATTAGGGCATAATGAATTAATTTAAATTAACTTGTAGAACGGTCGTTAAGACACTAACAACTTACAGACAGTAGGCAATTAAGGTCACAATTATGAAAACTTAGGACACTAAAGAGGCCTTTCAACTGACTCTGGAAAAACACCAAAAGAAAGATACCCAGGGTCCCTGCTCATGTGGGTGAACATGCCTTAGGCATGCTGAAAGGAGGCATGAGGACTGCAGATGTGGCCAGGGCAATAAAATGCAATGTCCGTACTGTGAGACGCCCAAGACAGCGCTACAGGGAGACAGGATGGACAGCTGATAGTCCTCGCAGTGGCAGACCATGTGTAACAACACCTGCACAGGATCGGTACATCCGAACATCACACCTGCGGGACATGTACAGGATGGCAACAACAACTGCCCGGGTTATACCAGGAATGCACAATCCCTCCCTCTGTACTCAGACTGTCCGCAATAGGCTGAGAGAGGCTGGACTGAGGGCTTATAGACCTGTTGTAAGGCAGGTCCTCACCAGACATCACCGGCAACAACATCGCCTATGGTCACAAACCCACCGTCGCTGGACCAGACAGGACTGGCAAAAAGTGATCTTCACTGACGAGTCGTGGTTTTGTCTCACCAGGGGTGATGGTTGGATTCCCGTTTATCGTTGAAGGAATGAGCGTTACACCGAGGCCTGTACTCTGGAGCGGGATCGAAGTGGAGGGTTCGTCATGGTCTAGGGTGGTGTGTCACAGCGTCATCGGACTGAGCTGGTTGTCATTGCAGGCAATCTCAGCTCTGTGCGTTACAGGGAAGACATCTTTCTCCCTCATGTGGTACCCTTCCTGCAGGCTCATCCTGACATGACCCTCCAGCATGACAATGCCACCAGCCGTACTGCTTGTTCTGTGCGTGATTTCCTGCAAGACAGGAATGTCAGTGTTCTGCCATGGCCAGCGCAGAGCCCGGATCTCAGTCAATCAATCAATCTTATTTATAAATCCCTTCGTACATCAGCTAATATCTCGAAGTTCTGTACAGAAACCCAGCCTAAAACTCCAAACAGCAAGCAATGCAGGTGTAGAAGCACGGTGGCTAGGAAAAACTCCCTAGAAATGCCGGAACCTAGGAAGAAACCTGGTGATGAACCAGGCTATGAGGGGTGGCCAGTCCTCATCTGGCTGTGCCGGGTGGAGATCATAACAGAACATGACCAAGATGTTCAAATGTTCATAGATGACCAGCAGGGTCAAATAATAAGAAGCACAGTGGTTGTAGCGGGTGCAACAGGTCAGCACCTCAATCCCATTGAGCACGTCTGGGACCTGTTGTATCGGAGGGCTTGGGCTTGGGCCATTCCCCCCGGAAATGTCTGGGAACTTGCAGGTGCCTTGGTGGAAGAGTGGGGTAACATCTCTCAGCAAGAACTGGCAAATCTGGTGCAGTCCACGAGGAGGAGATGCACTGCAATACTTAATGCAGCTGGTGGCCACACCAGATACTGACTGTTACTTTTGATTTTGATCCCCCCTTTGTTCAGGAACACATTATTCCATTTCTGTTAGGCACATTTCTGTGGAACTTGTTCAGTTTATGCCTCAGTTGTTGAATCTTGTTATGTTCATACACATTTTTGCACTTGTTAAGTTTACTGAAAATAAACGCAGTTGACAGTGAGAGGACGTTTATTTTTTTGCTGAGTTTACATACATGTCACAGACAGTAAACCTTAATTTGTACTGATTGGATAGACTCAGCAGCATCCCATGCACTTACTTTAGAGTGCACATGTTGTTTACAAAGCTGCTGGGAAACCAGCTCCCAGACTTTTTGCAGCATCATCTTCTAAGTGGCTGGACCTCTTCTAGCTACTGCTAGGGCCAACGTTGAAGAAATGTCTGTGACCCCTACTCTAGTTACAATGACTAAGAAGGTTAAAATATAAGGAATTTTATTCCTAGCCACAGCAATGTTCAAAATTATATATGCAAAAAAATATGATTAGACGAAGATACATGACATGCTAACAAGTTCAGGGCGGAACATTAAAGTGAACGTTTCAGATATAAATACAATGTTTACACTGTCAGACGTCACATTCACGCAAGTCTGGCGACGTGGAAATATGATGGAATAGGACCAGAGTCAAGCCAGAGCTAACTGTTGTTTACAAAGCTGCTGGACTGTTGCTTTATATCTGTTGTCATTTGTCATCTAATGAAGCCATCTCTCTTTTCAGAACGAAGTCAATGGTCTGGTTGCTAATGGGGCAGGTGCAAATGGATCAGCTACTGCAGTCTCTGACAAGAAGACTGACTGACATTTCACTTTACACCTTAAGTTATATTTATCACTGTGAAAGTGTTTTAATCCAATATGGAGAAAAAACCTAAGTTAATCATTATTTTATGAAGTTGAGTAATGTAGAATTGTTTAATGCTGGATTTAACATAGCAACACATACTTTACATTTTCCATAATGCTCATTACAATTGATTTGAGAGATTGATTTAAAGTTGGTCTTTTGAAATGTTTGCATTGTAATTTCAGGAATTGTCCATAATATATTTGCAGAAATAGTGACATTTTTGTGTTTCACTGTGTTGTGATTGGCTGTGATATTCGCCTATTCATTCCTCCCACTGGAGCAGCATCTGTTGTCAAAATGTGAAAGCTGTTCTGTCTTTGTGGCTGTGTTATCTAGTGGTTTCCTGGTTGCTAAAATTCTACACTGTTCACTCAATTTCAATTTATGTCACAAAACGAGCACTGAATGGTGTAGGGAAACATTGTATGATCTAAATCACTGTGAATGATCTTTTCAATAACAATAAATATTGTTGTTACTGCTGTTTGAAGCCGGTGGACCATAACTAAATGTAACTTTTGGTGCTGGTGGACCAAAACCTGTGGTCCAATGCCACAAAGTCAGAACATTTTGACAACAGATGCCTGTCTGGTGGGAGAAATCAATAGGCGACTATCACAGCCAATCACAAGACGGGAGGGTAAGTAATACTATGGAACACTATCATTCCACTATTATTGGCAAATATATTATTGACATTTACTGAAATTACAATGGATTTATATCTTTTTTAAATCCTATGTGTAGCACCTTTAATACATTAATAGTATTTCTGCCTTTGGTTTATCAATCTTGAATCCCTGATGTGTTTATAACATGCAATACCTAGTTCTGTATGGTATTTAGTACATATTATATTTTATAATTCTGAAATAAATTATCAACAATTTAAAAAAAATTGACATCTTTCCTGTTTTAAAACATTATTTTTCTTCTACTTTATGTGCAATGTAGAAATAAAGCTATATGGATTACTTTGATTGTTCCCTCCTACTGGATCTCATTTAGCCTGGTCTCAGATCTGTTTGTGCTCTTGCCAACTCTATTGCTGTCATTTTTAAGAGAGCAGAAAAAGACTAGCAAACAGGCTAGATCTCATTGCAGCATATAATGATTTCCCCATCTATTATTCAGAATAAGTTTCAGCTATAGCTGAGAAGTGTTTATCATGCATATACGAGCAGACAGGGATGTCATAGATGCTTATATCAAAACCATAATAGGATAAAATACCTTGTTTTTTTTTTACCCTAGCCTCAAGGACATCCGAGGCTATAATAACCCCATCAGACCCACACCGAGGGCCAGATTCCCGGACACAGATTTAGCCTAGGCTTGGACTAAAAGCACACTCGATTAAGACGTTTTTGCAGCCTCGTCTTCTAAGTGGCTTGACCTCTTCTAGCTACTACTAGGGCCAGCAAAGGTGAAATATCTGTGACCCCTGCTCGAGTTACAATTACTAAGAAGGTTAAAATATAAGGAATATTATTCCTAGCCACAGTAATATAAAAAGAAAAAATGTAATGGTTTGAAGAAGATACATGACATGCTAAGAAACTGCCCCATCAAGTTTAGGGCAGAACATTCGAGTGAACGTTTCAGATATAAATAAAATGTCCAGAATCGACTTGGCTTTGATAAAGTGTAAGTGTCGAGTCCGTGCTGTGTGTTTCAATTTTTAACTTTATGCACGTTCTGCCTAACTGTCAGACGTCACGTTCACGCAAGTCTGTGGCGACGTGGAAATATGATGGAATAGGACTAGTCAAATCATCGTTTTCTCAAATTAGCAAACTGTTGTTTATCATTGACATCTACATCATTAGCTACTGTTCAGTAAGCAGAAGACTTCAGAAGAACCTGGGAGAAGTAAGCTAGCTAGGTGCCACGAGAGCAGTGAATTTGACAGGTGAGCTGTCAGCTAATGGTAGTGGCTAGCATGGTTGCTAGCTAGACATAGCTGGCTAGCTACTCGATTAATTAGCTAGTGTGTTATTTTAATCTCATGTCAGTTACACATGTTTCACCTGACAAGTTTCACAATCTTTAAGGAAGCCTGTCAGCTGCGTTTAGATCGTTTGTTTTGCGGCTTGCTAGTAAACTAGCTGCAGCTAGGTTGTGTGCTAACTATTGTTAGTTGACTTGCTACCGGACAAGTCCATGAATACCATTTTTGTGTTGTAACTTGTACTTGTGTGGTCGGTATTTATGTATATTTGTTTTACTGAAACGGTAACGTTATTGCAAACTGTCAGCCACAGATGTGCAAGGAGGGTGAAATGCAGGTTTGCGACTGCTGTAGCTAGTGAGGTTGCTATGGCTAACCAAGCTAGCTACTTACATTGTCATGGTGTCACACCGAGGTGAAGTTGGTTTTATATTCATACATTCGGACGCTCAACAGACATTCGCCAAAAGCCATTTAAAATTGTAAAAATCAATAACTATTTAATTGATTGTCACAGAAACAAAAATCGATATGGTTTATTCTATAAATGTCCAGCATACTTTTCCAACGTTTGTTTTCAATTTAAAAAAAGCTGTATAAATCTATGTATAAATTTAAATTTAACAAATTCACCCGTTGTCATAGAATTATCAAGCGAGGTATGATTTATTCTATAAATGTCTAGTGTACTTTTACAACCTTTTGTTTTGAGTAAACATTCCAGTTTTGATATGAATACTAATCTATAATATGCCATTTAAAGCGGTATAAATCAATAACGAATTCACCATTTGTCACAGAAAAATCAAACGATATATAATTTATTCTATAAATGTCTAGCATACTTTTACAACCTTTGCTTTGAGTAGAAATTCCATTTTTGATTGGATGGAAATACATATCATCTCATATTGCATTTAAAGATGAGGAAATCAATAACAGTACCATCTCTGGCACACAGAGCATTCTATCTGCAGTATTAAAAACATAAAACAGGGTTATGTTTATTTACATGTAAATTACAGTTCTGGAATACCCATTCTGTTACACGCTTTTGCAATTAGGAACATTTTCAAATTGAATTGGATTTTTGATCAATTGCTAAATTGTCACTAACACTGGACGTCGAAAAGTAGTAGAAATTTGGTCAATCTGAGCCTGGCCTTGATTTCAATATGTCGCTTTTGGCACAGTCCGGAGCGGCCTTAATTTGACCCAAACCGGAACCAATCATAGACATTTATGTTTCAGAAGTGAGGGGAATATAGTACAATAGAGCACAGAGTAAAGTCAAAAGTTGAATATAGTACAGTACACAGTAGAGCACGCGAGTTGAGTACTTTAATGTACTGTATTGAGCTGTACTATACTGAACTAGGCTATACGCTACTGAACTCTACTCTACTATTCTGTACTGTACTCTCATTAGGCTCCCGAGTGGCACAGCGGTCTAAGGCACTGCATCTCAGTGCTAGAGACGTCACTACAGACCCTGGTTCGGTCCCGGGCTGTATCACAATCGACGGTGATCAGTAGTCATATAGGACGCACAATTGGCCCAGCATTGTCCGGGTTAGGGGAGGGTTTGGCCGGAGTAGGCCGTCATTGTAAAATAAGAATTTGTTCAAATTAAGGTTTAAGAAAAACAATACTGAGCTCTACTGTGCTGTACTTTGATGTCCAAACATTTTAAACATACAGTTAAAGTCGTAAGTTTACATACACTTAGGTTGGAGTCATTAAAACTCATTTTTCAACCACTCCACAAATATCTTGTTAACAAACTATAGTTTTGGCAAGTCGGTTAGGACATCTACTTTGTTCATGACACAAGTAATTTTTCCAACAATTGTTTACAGACAGATTATTTCACTTATTCACTGTATAACAATTTCAGTGGGTCAGATCAGAAGTTTACATACACTATGTTGACTGTGCCTTTAAACAGCTTGGAAAATTCCAGAAAATGATGTCATGGCTTTAGAAGCTTCTGATATAACATAATTTGAGTCAATTGGAGGTGTACCTGTGGATGTATTTCAAGGCCTACCTTCAAACTCAATGCCTCTTTCCATCAAGGGAAAATCAAAAGAAATCAGCTAAGACCTCAGAAGTTTTTTGTTGACTTCCACAAGTCTGGTTCATCCTTGGGAGCAATTTCCAAACGCCTGAAGGTACCATGTTCATCTGTACAAACAATAGTACGCAAATATAAACACCATGGGACCACACAGCCATCATACCGCTCAGGAAGGAGACGCCTTCTGTCTCCTAGAGATGAACATACTTTGGTGCGAAAAGTGAAAATCAATCCCAGAACAACAAGTCCTATATCGACATAACCTGAAAGTCCGCTTAGCAAGGAAAAAGCCACTGCTCCAAAACCGCCAGACTACAGTTTGCAACTGCACATGGGGACAAAGATCGTACTTTTTGGAGAAATGTCCTCTGGTCTGATGAAACAAAAATAGAACTGCTTGGCAATAATGACCATCGTTATGTTTGTAGGAAAAAATTGGGAGGCTTGCAAGCCGAAGAACACCATCCCAACCGTGAAGCACGGGGGTGGCAGCATCATGTTGTGGGGGTGCTTTGCTGCAGGACGGGCTGGTGCACTTCACAAAATAGATGGCATCATGAGGTAGGAAAATTATGTTGATATATTGAAGTCACATGTCAAGATATGTCAGGAAGTTAAAGCTTGGTCGCAAATGGATCTTCCAAATGGACAATGACCCCAAGCATACTTCCAAAGTTGTGGCAAAATGGCTTAAGGATAAAAAAGTCAAGGTATTGGATTGGCCATCACAAAGCCCTGATCTCAACCCTATAGAACATTTGTGGGCAGAACTGAAAAAGCGTGTGCGAGCAAGGAGGCCTGCAAACCTGACTCAGTTACACCAGCTCTGTCAGGAGGAATGGGCCAAAATTCACCCAACTTATGTGACATTCACCCAACTTAACTCTGACATTTCACATTCTTAAAATGAAGTGGTGATCCTAACTAACCTAAGACAGGACATTTTTACTAGGATTAAATTCCAGGAATTGTGAAAAACGGAGTTTAAATGTATTTTGCTAAGGTGTATGTAAACTTCCGACTTCAACTGTAGATGTCTACGATTGGTTCAGATTTGGTACAGACCAAACTCCGTACCAACCAAAAAGCTCCTTAAAATAATAGCCAGTGTGTAGAACAATACCCAAATATGCAAAGGAGCACATTTCATATTTATACCTTTTTGTATTTAGGATATATCACCATGAATTGGAAATTATTTCCATAATTATGCATTTCTGTGTATTTCAGATCAGGGACACATGATGAAATGTCGTTACTGCAATTCTGTTGCCGGGTGTACATCCACTTCACTTACTGTAGTTCAATAACCCAAATAAATGTTTTCAAACTCAAGGTGTTATGTCATAGCAGACAGCCCATTCTTTCTGCAGACATCTTTGAATCTTAAAGCTGCAAAATGTGACCTGGGAAATTAACATAGAAATGTGAATTATAGATCTTAATTCTCATTGAAAACAAATCAAAGAGCTGTTCTATTTTAGTTTGAGTCTTTTGCTTTCGGTTTTGTACACCATCTTCAAACAGCTGAAAATACAATATTTTTGCTTATGGAAAATATATTCCAGTGGTTTTGATGGTACAATTAGTTATTACACTATACTTGCTAGTTTTATCACATAAATTGAAATTTGGCTAACGATTAGAATTTTGGTTGAGCGATTGCACCTTTAAAGACACACCTTGGTGTCTAAGAAAATATTTTCTAAACCTCCCACTTTTGTCTGGATGTGTTAATGTGTAGATCATACATGCATAATCTATCAGCAGAATTACTGTCCTCAATTACCTCAATTAAATTCCTAGTTTGAAAGCGATTGTTTTCTTGATGCTGTGCTTGACATTTTCTCTACATTTCCCCCCATGTGGGCTAGCCCCCTAGCAATTTGAGTTGCAGCCAATGAGATTCAGCCCCTCGCATTTGGGTGACGGCAAGAGGCCTGCCCTGCATTATCCAATGAGGTTGCAGGGTGGGCTCAGTGGACACAGTAGAGGGAGAGCGAGCGCAATGACGTGATGCACATATCTTCACGTGATGTAGTATGCCATTTTCGGGGACCCCTTTTGGCTCGTGAGTGTAACTTTCAGAACCACTGGCTAAAAACTATACAAAAGTACCGGAGAGTATCTCTTAATTCAAAGCAGATATTTAACAGTTTTTGGAAAACTTGGTCACACAAACTGAGGGAGAAAATTCAACAGAAATTCTGTTACCAAACTTTGCATCTGCACAGTTCTTCCATTTAAATGGTTTTGTGAAATGTTGAGTATAAATTCTTCCTTGTGCGTAGAGTATGGTCTGTTAAACTTTGACATCAATTTAGTGTTTTTGGCATACATTTTCTCGTGAAAAACCAGTATATACAATTCTGTTACCGTGGAATTAACCACATGTGTGGTCAAATTAATGTGTACTGAAGGAAACCATAGACTAGAGGGCAAACTCATACCATGTTATACCACTGTACTGTGTAATGAACATGCCATGTCGCCTAATTCATTACTATGCCCAGGCCAGGGAGTCATCTTTTTCTATTCCCCTTGCTGTCACTTTGAGGGAACCCTAGATTACTGATTTGATGTCATGACACATTGCTCCCAGCTTACATGTTTGGGAGAAGTGTATTGATCATTCACTCCAATAGTGTACCGGTAGTCAATATTTGTCTTACTTCTTTAACTCTGCACTGTTGGGAATGGGCTCGTAAGTAAGCATTTCACTGTAAAGTCTACACCTGTTGTATTTGGCTCATGTGACCAATAAAATATATGATTTGATTTTGATGAGGTTCATTATTCTGCAAAGTGGGTCATATTTCCTAATGAAGGTAAGTTCAAACGCTTCCAAAAAGGGCTTGAAATCCCCCCAATTAATTTTCTCTGATTGATTTGAGGATGCTGCCAGACAGATGTGCATTAGAAGCCAGATTTGGGCAGATGTACAGTGGCAAGAAAAAGTAAGTGAACCCTTTGGAAATACCTGAATTTCTGTGTAAATTGGTATCTGATCTAAGTCACAACAATAGACATACACAGTCTGCTTAAACTAATAACACACAAACAATTATAAGTTTGTCTTCATTGAACACACTGTGTAAACATTCACAGTGCAGGGTGGGAAAAGTATGTTAACCCTTGGATTTAATAACTGGTTGACCCTCCTTTGGCAGCAATAACCTCAACCAAATGTTTTCTGTAGTTTCGGGATCAGACCTGCACAACGGTCAGGAGGACTTTTGGACCATTCCTCTTTACAAAACTGCTTCAGTTCAGCAATATTCTTGGGATGTCTGGTGTGAACTGCTCTCGAGGTCATGCCATAATCATCTCAATAGGGTTGAGGTCAGGACTCTGACTGGGCCACTCCAGAAGGTGTATTTTCTTCTGTTGAAGCCATTCTGTTGTTGATTTACTTCTGTGTTTTGGGTCATTGTCCTGATGTATCACCCAACTTCTGTTGAGCTTCAATTGGCGGACAGATAGCCTTACATTCTCCTGCAAAATGTCTTGATAAACTTGGGAATTCATGTTTCTGTCGAAAGCAAGCTGTCCAGGCCCTGAGGCAGCAAAGCAGCCCCAAACCATGATGCTCCCTCCACCATACTTTACAGTTGGGATGAGTTTTTGATGTTGGTGTGCTGTGCCGTTTTTTCTCCACACACAGTGTTGTGTGTTCCTTCCTTCCAAACAACTCAACTGTAGTTTCATCTGTCCACATTATATTTTGCCAGTAGCGCTGTGGAACCTCCAGGTGCACTTTTGCAAACTTCAGACATGTAACAATGTTTTTTTTGGACAGCAGTGGCTTTTTCTGTGGTGTCCTCCCATGAACACCATTGTTGGTTGGTGTTTTATGTATCATAGACTCATCAACAGAGATGTTAGCATGTTCCAGGGAAGTCTTTAGCTGACACTAAGATTCTTCTTAACCTAATTGAGCATTCTGCGCTGTGTTCGTAGTCATCTTTGCAGGACAGCCACTCCTAGGGAGAGTGGCAACAGTGCTGAGCTTTCCATTTATAGACAGTTTGTTTTACCGTGGACTGATGAACATCAAGGCTTTTAGAGATACTTTTGTAACCCTTTCCAGCTTTATGCTAAATCTGT
Source organism: Salvelinus fontinalis (assembly GCF_029448725.1). NCBI lineage: Eukaryota > Metazoa > Chordata > Actinopteri > Salmoniformes > Salmonidae > Salvelinus > Salvelinus fontinalis. The sequence goes on from NC_074685.1 coordinate 39,798,796, forward strand.
TTTAGTCGAGGCATGGTTCACATCAGCCAATGCTTCTTGTGAATAGCAAACTCAAATTTTGTGAGTGTTTTTTATAGGGCAAGGCAGCTCTAACCAACATCTCCACTCTCGTCTCATTGATTGGACTCCAGGTTAGCTGAGTCCTGACTCCAATTAGTTTTTGGAGAAGTCATTATCCAAGGGGTTCACATACTTTTTCCAACCTACACTGTGAATGTTGAAATAATGTATTCAATATAGACAAGAAAAATACAATAATTTGTGTGTTATTAGTTTAAGCACACAATGTTTGTCTATTGTTGTGACTTAGATGAATATCAGATCATCTTTGATGACCAATTTATACAGAAATCCAGGTAATTCCAAAGGGTTCACATACTTTTTTTTAGGTAGTTCATTAAATAAGACAAAGAACATTTCTGAGATGCCATACATTTTGCTACTGACTGAAGGTGTGAGTAGTTAGACCCAGGTTTAAAAAATGTACAATACAGAATGTAGCCTAATGCAACTCTCACCAGAAAGATTCTTATAAACTCAGCAAAAGAATTAACGTCCCTTTTTCAGGACCCTGTCTTTCAAAGATAATTTGTAAAAATCCCCAAAAGTTCAAATATTCATTGTAAAGGGGTTAAACACTGTTTCCCATGCTTGTTCAATGAACCATAAACAATTAATGAACATTCACCTGTAGAACGGTCATTAAGACGCTATCAGACGGTAGGCAATTAAGGTCACAGTTATGAAAACTTAGGACACTATAGAGGCTTTTCTACTGACTCTGGAAAAACACCAAAAGAAAAATGCCCAGGGTCCCTGCTCATCTGCGTGAATGTGCCCTAGGCATGCTGCAAGGAGGCATGAGGACTTTATATGTGGCCAGGGCAATAAAATGCAATGTCCGTACTGTGAGTCGCCAAAGACAGCGCTACAGGGAGACAGGAAGGACAGCTGATCGTTCTCGCAGTGGCAGACCACATGTAACAACACCTGCACAGGATCGGTACTGAACATCACACCTGCGGGACAAGTACTGGATGGCAGAAAAAACAACTCCCCGAGATACACCAGGAACGCACAATCCCTCCATCAGTGCTCAGACTGTCCGCAATAGGCTGAGAGAGGCTGGACTGAGGGCTTGTACCCATGTTGTAAGGCAGGTCTTCACCAGACATCACCGGCAACAATGTCACCTATGGGCACAAACCCACCGTCGCTGGACCAGACAGGACTGTCAAAAAGTGCTCTTCACTGACGAGTTGCGGTTTTGTCTCACCAGGGGTGATGGTCGGATTCACATTTATCGTTGAAGGAATGAGCGTTTACATTGAGGCCTGTACCCTGGAGCGGGATCGAGGTGGAGGGTCCATCATGGTCTGGGGCGGTGTGTATCATCGGACTGAGCTTGTTGTCATTGCAGGCAATCTCAACGCTGTAGGGAAGCTACAGGGAAGACATCCTCCTCCCTCATGTGGTACTCTTCCTGCAGGCTCATCCTGACACGACCCTCCAGCATGACATTGGCACCAGCCATACTGCTCGTTCTATGTGTGATTTCCTGCAAGACAGGAATGTCACTGTTCTGCCATGGCCAGCGAAGAGCCCAGATCTCAATCCCATTGAGCATGTCTGGGACCTGTTGGATCGGAGGGTGAGGGCTAGTGCCAGTCCCCCCAGAAATGTCCGTGAACTTGCAGGTGCCTTGGTGGAAGAGTGGGTAACATCTCACGGCAAGAGCTGGCAAATCTGGTGCAGTCCATGAGGAGGAGATGCACTGCAATACTTAATGCAGCTAGTGGCCACACCAGATACTGACTGTTACTTATGATTTTGACCCTCCCTTTGTTCAGGGACACATTTTTCCATTTCTGTTAGGCACATGTCTGTGGAACTTGTTCAGTTTGTCTCAATTGTTGAATCTTGTTATGTTCATACAAATATGTTCATACAAATATTTACACATGTTAAGTTTGCTGAAAATAAAAGCAGTTGACAGTGAGAGGACGTTTATTTTTTTTGCTGATTTTAGATCAGAAGTAGGCCTAGGTCTCAGGTAAAGAAGATGATCTATTAATAGCTGAACTAGGGCCCCATTCATTTTGAATTAGGCTAGAATGAGGACTCAGTTTACTTCCTATTTCATGAACCATAACAAACATTAAGCTTATAATCTTGATAACCTGAGGACCGTGGTTCTATTGATTCATTTAACATCAGTATGTTTCCTTCTGTTCACCAGTACAGTACCTGATGTGGTAGTGGGAGATGAGACAGTGAGCGAGAGCCTCTCCCTAGATCCACATCCCATGACATGGGAGCCAACACCAGCCAGGTCAGTGACCTGTCAGAGAACAAGAGCCTCCGGACCCTGATCGGCACAGAGTCCATCTCAGATAATGACCCCTTCTGGAACCAGCTAATCTCCTTCACATTCATCAGCCCCACTAGCAGGTAAGAACATGTCCCGTATCCTTACACCACAGACAGAATCATGATGTGCTTTTCTTGGGGCCAGACCAGCATACCCACCAGGGAAACTATGCTGGCTCTCTCCTCAGTACCAGACGTCTTGGCTCGACCACTTTTCCCGTAACGTGAGAACTGAGAACATGGTGCACTAGGTAGGGAATAGGGTGCCATTTGGGACGCAGCCCATGATAAAGTAGTACACAACAACCAAAGCAGTTGGGAAGACAGCACAAACAAATCTGGGACCAGGCTAATAAAGTTGGTTGGTTGTTTTTAATGTTTAATCACATAGAAATTGAGTTGTTGAAATACAGGTGTTGCTGTCACACATAATTACACATTTCCCCCAAAATGGGAAAATGTTTAAAGTTGCTATGTGTAACTTTTTGGGTGACCCAACCACATTCACGTAGAAATGTGTGTTATAGATCCGTCATTCTCATTGAAAGCAAGTCTGAGCAGAGGTAGATATGTTCTGTGTGTGCCTTTTCTATGCGCCAGTTCTTAAGTTTATTTTTTGCATCGTTTACTTTCGTTTTTGTACACCAGCTGAAAACATAATTTTGGGTTATGGAAAAGAAAATTCACAGCACTTTGGATGGTACGATGATTCTTTACACTGTACTTGCTTGTTTTATCACATAAGGACTCCCGAGTGGCGCTGCGGTCTAAGGCACTGCATCTCAGTGCTAGAGGCGCCACTACAGACCCTGGTTCGATTACAGGCTGTATCACAAACGGCTGTGATTGGGAGTCCCATATGGCAGCGCACAATTGGCCCAGCATCATCCGGGTTTGGCCGGGGTAGCCTGTCATTGTAAATAAGAATTTGTTCTTAAATGACTTGCCTAGTTAAATAAAGGTAAAATCAAAAATAATAATTAAAAACTGAAATTAGGCAAACTATTCTAATTTTAGCAACCAGGAAATGTCGGAGCGATTTCCATATAGTGCTTCATTTAAGTAGATCAAACACCAGTTTTGTAATGTTTACCGTGGCTTCACTTTGCCCTCATCAATTATGTAATTTTCTGTCAATAACATACACACGCACGCACACACACACTGTGTTTTTATACTCCAGAGAACCGGAAACTGCAAAAGAACGGTGTTTCTCGAGGAACAGAATCAGAACTGGGAACGAAAGTGATCTATACAGTACCGGAACAGAACCTTTATTTTAATAGCGTGGGAACCGGTTAATAGTGTTCTTTTAGATTTCGGGCATTGTTTTCCAGTCCCACAAAATGCAACAAGCGCCTATTCAAAGCCCTTACTCTGTCACTCAGAAATGTATACCAGTGTCTGCCTGCCTGACAGCTGAGAACTTTTTGCCTGTCTCCCCCTCCAAAGCATAGTCTACTGTAGCTTACTGATGTTACAAGCCTGATTCAGTAATTACGGAGAGATTTTTAATTAGAGAATGTTTATCACATTTCACGTTGAATGTCTTTGAATTTATGAGAGATGGGTTAATGTTGGACCAGAGCTAGCTAGCTTGTGTGTGAAGAGCGGCAACAGAATTAAAATAAAAACACGTATTACCTTTTTGTAGGTAATATAAATCCAAAATTCCTTTATAGAAGCTGCTCCTCCATCGGTATAATTCTGTGGGCCTAATTCAGATAATGCATGTCATAATAACAAGATGACCAGCAAGGCTCAATATTAAGACGAGACATACAGTTGAAGTCGAAAGTTTACACTTAGGTTGGAGTCATTAAAGCTAGTTTTTCAACCACTCCACAAATTTCTTATTAATTAACAAACTATAGTTTTGGCAAGTCGGTTAGGACATCTACTTTGTGCATGACACAAGTCATTTTCCCAACAATTCTTTAAAGACAGATTATTTCACTTCTAATTCACTGTATCACAATTCCAGTGGGTCAGAAGTTTACATACAAAAAATTGACTGTGCCTTTAAACAGCTTGTAAAATTCCAGAAAATGACGTCATGGCTTTAGAAGCTTCTGATAGGCTAATTGACATCATTTTAGTCAATTGGAGGTGTACCTGTAGATGTATTTCAAGGCCTACATTCAAACGTAGTGCCTCTTTGCTTGACATCATGGGAAACTCAAAAGAAATCAGCCAAGACATCAGAAAAAAAATTGTAGACCTCCACAAGTCTGGTTCATCCTTGGGAGCAATTTCCAAACACCTGAAGGTACCACATTCATCTGTACAAACAATAGTATACAAGTATAAACACCATGGGACTACGCAGCCATCATACTGCTCAGGAAGGAGACACGTTCTGTCTCCTAGAGATGAACGTACTTTGGAGCGAAAAATGCAAACCAATCCCAGAACAACAGCAAAGGACCTTGTGAAGATGCTGGAGGAAACCGGTACAGAAGTATCTATATCCACAGTAAAACGAGTCCTATATCAACATAACCTGAAAGGCGGCTCAGCAAGGAAGAAGCCACTGCTCCAAAACCGACATATAAAAGCCAGACTATGGTTTGCAACTGCACATGGGGACAAAGATCGTACTTTTTGGAGAAATGTCCTCTGGTCTGATGAAACAAAGATATAACTGTTTGGCCATAATGACCATCGTTATGTTTGGAGGAAAAAGGGGGAGGCTTGCAAGCCGAAGAACACCATCCCAACCGTGAAGAACGGGGGTGGCAGCATCATATTGTGGGGGTGCTTTGCTGCAGGACGGACTGGTGCACTTCACAATATAGATGGCATCATGAGGTAGGAAAATTATGTGGAAATAATGAAGCAACATCTCAAGACATCAGTCAGGAAGTTAAAGCTTGGTCGCAAATGGGTCTTCCAAATGGACAATGACCCCAAGCATACTTCCAAAGCTGTGGCAAAAGGCTGAAGGACAACAAAGTCAAGGTATTGGAGTGGACATCACAAAGCCCTGACCTCCTATAGAACATTTGTGGGCAGAACTGAAAAAGTGTGTGTGAGCAAGGAGGCCTGCAAACCTGATTCAGTTACACCAGCTCTGTCAGGAGGAATGGGCCAAAATTTACCCAACTTATTGTGGGAAGCTTGTGGAAGGCTACCCAAAACGTTTGACCCAAGTTAAACAATTTAAAGACAGTGCTACCAAATACTAATTGAGTGTATGTAAACGTCTGACCCACTGGGAATGTGATGAAAGAAATAAAAGCTGAAATAAATCCTTCTCTCTACTATTATGCTGACATTTCACATTCTTAAAATGAAGTGGTGATCTTAACTGACCTAAGACAGGGAATTTTTACTCAGATTAAATGTGAGGAATTGTGAAAAACTGAGTTTAAATGTATTTGGCTAAGGTGTATGTACATTTCCAACTTCAACTATTAAGTTCTCTTTTCCGGGCCAAGTAAAACATATTTTTTCTGACAACTACAATATAGATTTCAGTTGTCCCAATGGGCAAGTAAAAAATTCACCCAAGAATCACAATATCAAACAATTACTCTGATCAGAATTGCATCAAGCAGTGCACAGCAGGGCAGTGCATGGTTGACATTGAGTAAATTGCCTATATTCCTAGTTGATATAGCCTATTTCAATAAATTATGTTATATTTACACGTCAAGAGAACAGTGTAGACAGAGCTAAGAGTCTCACCAAAGCAACGAAAAATATCCAGCCAGAAAAATATTTTTTCTCTTTCTCGAATGTCGGATGATCTGGGCCATTAGCCGAAGGCCGTTTTTATAGTGGACACTCCGGTGTCTTATTGTTATAGAAGTACAAATGTTATAGATTCTCTCCATTTGATATAAATATTACTCTGCCTATTAAGCCACTTTTTCATCTTAATGCATGCTAGATTTATCCTCCCGTGCTATTTCAAACAATGAAAGCCTAGAACTCCGTTAGATTCATTCAGTTTGTAATATATTTTTTTGCCGTTCCAAACCAAACGACCAAAAGCCTAATCCTCCTAATTGAAATATCGTAAAAGCATGAAGACAAATTTAAAGTTATGAAGTATTCGAGTAAAGTGTGAAATGTCCTTAAAGTTGCAGCTTTTAAATGGGCAAAATTTTGGAAATCGGAGTCTGTGCTATTCTCAATCACAGATCTATTGTGAATGACAAATGTTTTAGGCCACAAGAAGTGAAATTGAGCAAACATTACAGCCTATGGAAAAATCGAATGAGTAGTCGAAAGATCATAGGCTACAGCTAAGGAAAGCTTATGAAAGAAATTATGCATAGTTGACCAAGTCCCATCTCCATATTATACTAGCGATGTGCAACCTACCTACAACGCATAAAGGCAAAAATGCGACTCCGTTTATCCAATTCAGAGGACGGCACAGGTCTGCGGCCCATGATTTTACAACCCATCACATAACGCAAACCCAACAAGGCTCCGACTGTGTGTCACTTGCTCCATCTGTGCGCTTCAGCACACACAGATGCACAGATATCCAGATATTCCTAGGCTACTACACATCTCTTTCTTGCCAAGGCGCCACCAGAGTGGAATAGGCTGTTAGAAAAGATTTGGTTCCACTAAATATATTTTGTCATTGTCATGTTTCGTCTCTCCCGTAGCATGCGAGCTTGCGCTAGCAGTCTTTGTGTTGAACATTAAAAAAAAAATAAGTCATTTAGGATGGCCTCTAGGGGCTGATAACATTGTCTAAGGGCAGGCAAAGAAAATTATTTGTTATTCACTCATTTCAGTCACCTTTCTGTCCGATGGTGTTTGACCTTTTTTGGGAGGGGGGAGAGACATGACTTTAGCTTTCGGACATGTAAAAAATCTGTCCTACTTGTCCAAAGGACAAGTGGCTAAAAAAGTGAATGTCAAGCCCTGCTCAGCGCTTTAACCTCATTAGGATAGGGGGTGCTGTTGTCACTTTTTCTGGAAATCGTGTAATTTTAAAACGGCTTCCTACTCAATTCTTGCTCGTACAATATGCATATTATTATTATTATTGGATAGAAAACAGTCTCTAGTTTCTATAGCCGTTGAAATTTTGTCTCTGAGTGGAACAGAACTCATTCTACAGCAATTTCCCTGACATGGAGTCAGATTTCACACATCTTGGCCCCTGATCTGGAGTCAGTTTAAAGGTCTCTGTGAATGCTATGAGGATACAAACACTGCTTACGTCTTCCCCTGGATGTCTTTACGTGATGACGCTTTGAATGGAGTCGATTGCGCAATCACAGCCTCTATAAAACAGATCAACGTGTAGGTAGTAACTCTTTTCCAGTTGCGCCGGACGCACGGTGGACACCGACCTGCTCTTTTTCCAAGCTTTAGTGTAGCCAGTAATATTTCTCCGGTCATGTTTTTACTTGTAATAGGTGTTAAAGACATCATAAGGTAGTTAATTTAAACCGTTTTATAGCAATTTATATCCGTTTAGTGCGATTTTGGAACATTTCTTTCTGAGACACTTTCAACCTCTGGGCACGTTTCCAGTTCATGCCGAACGCAGTGGGCATTTCCACATGGGAAGAGGACAGCTTTCGACCAAAAGACGATTAGACCCAAGAAAGGATTCATAGCCCAAGATTCTGATGGAAGAACAGCTCAAAGTAAGAACAATTTATTATGATAAATCGTGTTTCTGTCGAAAAATGTTAATCGCTTATGCCGCCATTTTGTTAGATGTAGCTTCGCTTGGCGCAAACTGTATTGAAAAGTAAGGATAATTAAAAAAATGTAAATCAGCGATTGTATTAAGAATTAAATTGTCTATCAATCGCTGTCCACCCTATATTTTTTAGTCACGTTTATGAGTATTTATGTATACGACTAGATCACTGTCTAATATGTCGCACGACATTTTCTGACCAGCTGGGCAACTTTTGTCATTGTCTAACCATGATTTTGGTGGCTAAATATGCACATTTTCGAACAAACTCTATATGTATGTTGTAATATGATGTTACAGGAGTGTCATCTGAAGAATTCTGAGAAGGTTAGTGAAGAAATTAATATATTTTGGCGATGTTGACGTTATCGCTCTCTTTGGCTAGAATCAATGCTCTGGTAATGTTTGCACATGTGGTATGCTAGTATAACGATTTATTGTGTTTTCGCTGTAAGACACTTAGAAAATCTGAAATATTGTCTGTATTCACAGGATCTGTGTCTTTCGATTAGTGTATGCTGTGTATTTTTACGAAATGTTTTATGATTAGTAATTAGGTAATACACGTTGCTCTATGTATTTATTCTAGTCGATTTGTGACGGTGGGTGCAATTGTAAACTATGATATCTACCTGAAATATGCACATTTTTCTAACAAAACCTATCCTATACCATAAATATGTTATCAGACTGTCATCTGATGAGGTTTTTTCTTGGTTAGTGGCTATCAATATCTTAGTTTAGCCGAATTGGTGATAGCTACTGGTGTTGGTGGACAAAGAAAAAATGGTGTCTTTTGCTAAGGTGTTTAGCTAATAGATTTACATATTGTGTCTTCCCTGTAAAACATTTTAAAAATCGGACATGTTGGCTGGATTCACACGATCTGTATCTTTCACTAGCTGTATTGGACTTGTTAATGTGTGAAAGTTAAATATTTTTAAAAAATATATTTTTTTAATTTGGCGCCCTGCCTTTTCAGTGGAATGTGGGAGGAGTGGCGCTAACGGCACCCCGGGCCTAGACAGGTTTTAAGCCAAGTCTTCTCCTCCACCCTCTCTCGCTTTCTCGCAAAATTTCAGTCGCACCTCACACACTACACTTGTCTGTCCAATGCATGTAAATAGCTTGCCCGCTCTAGCCGCAATGATTGGGGAAGTAATTTAATGTCGAGTTAAATGTAAAAAAAAAAAAGAAATGGAACCCTATGGGCCCTGTTCAAAAGTAGTGCAAAACATTGGGGATAAGGTGCCATTTGGGAGTCATCCCGGGCTGCAAACCTTTAGTGCTAAAGGTTCCAGTTTATACACATCAGCTTGGAGTAATGTTCTAACCGACTTTATGATCAGATGTGACCGTAAATGTAGTTGACCTTAAGTTACAGTAACAGCTTTCTGAAATGGTAGGTGTTTTCTGTTTGTACAGTACAAGCTTATTGACATTAGTGAGGCACGTAAGAGGAGTGGGTGTTTTCAAGTGGTAGTTCTGTGAAACCGGAGTTAGCCAATGAGAGTTTTGAGACGTTTATAATTGTCCTCTAATTCTGTTTCTATGAATGAGTGTGTTGTGACTATGCTGACTTGACAGTAGAGGGCATGGTAGACTGATGATGACAACTTCTTATTTCAGAGAACTGTCCAGAGTTCCACAGTGCTGTGGTATTGAATTGACCAACGTTTTCTCGCTCTTTCGCTCTCTCTCTCTCTCGCTCTCTTGCTCATTCTCTCTCCTCTACAGTGGTAACTCCAAGCTGTTGGAAGAGGCAGTTATTCCCCTGGCCAAGATCCTGAGTACGTCTTATGTTTGTTGGTTTGAGTGTTATGCCTGCCTGACGCATGCATGCATACATACATACATACATACATACATACATACATGCATGCATCACACACACACACAGTACATTCTGAAAGTATTCAGACTAGAGGTCGACCGATTATAATTTTACAACGTCGATACCGATTATTGGAGGACCAAAAAAGGCAGATACCAATTAATCGGCCAATTTTTATATATATATTTGTAATAATGACAATTACAACAATACTGAATGAACACTTATTTTAACTGAATATAATACATCAATAAAGTCAATTTAGTCCCAAATAAATAATGAAACATGTTCAATTTGGTTTAAATAATGCAAAAACAGTGTTGGAGAAGAAAGTAAAAGAGCAATATGTGCCATGTTAAAAAGCTAACGCTTAAGTTCCTTGCTCAGAACATGAGAACATATGAAAGCTGGTGGTTCCTTTTAACATGAGTCTTCAATATTCCCAGGTAAGAAGTTTTAGGTTGTAGTTATTATAGGACTATTTCTCTCTATACCATTTGTATTTCATATACCTTTGACTATTGGATGTTCTAATAGGCACTTTAGTATTGCCAGCCTAATCTCAGGAGTTGATAGGCTTGAAGTCAAACAGCGCAATGCTTCAAGCATTGCGAAGAGCTGCTGGCAAATGCAGGAAAGTGCTGTTTGAATGAATGCTTACGAGCCTGCTGCTGCCTACCACCGCTCAGTCGGACTGCTCTATCAAATCATAGACTTAATTATAATATAATAACACACAGAAATACGAGCCTTTGGTCATTTATATGGTCAAATCCGGAAACTATCATTTCGAAAACAAAACTTTTATTCTTTCAGTGAAATACGGAACCGTTCAGTTTTTTATCTAACGGGTGACATCCATAAGTCTAAATATTGCTGTAACATTGCACAACCTTCAATGTTATGTCATAATTATGTAAAATTCTGGCAAATTAATTCACCATCTTTGTTAGGAAGAAATGGTCTTCACACAGTTCGCAACGAGCCAGGCGGCCCAAACTGCTGCATGTACCCTGACTGCTTGCACAGAACGCAAGAAAAGTAACACAATTTCCCTAGTTAAAATAAAATCATGTTAGCATGCAATATTAACTAAATATGCAGGTTTAAAAATATATACTTGTGTATTGATTTTAAGAAAGGCATTGATGTGTATGGTTAGGTATACATTGGTGCAACGACAGTGCTTTTTTTGCGAATGCGCTTGTTAAATCACCCTTTTGGCGAAGTAGGCTGACAAATTAATGACAAATTAACAGGCACCGCATCGATTATATGCAACGCAGGACAAGCTAGATAAACTAGTAATATCATCAACGATGTGTAGTTAACTAGTGATTATGTTAAGATTGATTGTTTTTTATAAGATACGTTTAATGCTAGCTAGCACCTTACCTTGGCTCCTTGCTGCATTCGCATAACATAACGCATCTCCTCGTGGAATGCAATGTAATCGGCCATGATCGGTGTCCAAAAATGCCAATTACCAATTGTTATGAAAACATGAAATCGCTCCTAATTAATCGGCCATTCCGATTAATCGGTCGACCTCTAATTCAGACCCCTTGACTTTTCCACATTTTGTTACGTTACAGCCTTATTCTAAAATTAATGTTTTTTCCCCCTCATCAATCTACACACAACACTCCATAATAACAAAGGAAAAAAAGGTTTTTAGCAATCTTTGCAAATGTAAAAAATAATAATAACTGATTACAGCGATTACAGCCTTGAGTCTTCTTGGGTATGACTCTACAAGTTTGGCACACCAGTATTTGGGGAGTTTCTCCCATTCTTCTCTGCAGATCCTCTCAAGCTCTGTCAGGTTGGATGGGGAGCGTTTTCAGGTCTCTACAGAGATGTTCAATCGCGTTCAAGTCCAGGCTCTGGCTGTGCCTCTCAAGGACATTCAGAGACTTGTCCCGAAGCCACTCCTGCGGTGTCTTGGCTGTGTGCTTAGGGTCGTTGTCCTGTTGGAAGGTGAACCTTTGCCCCAGTCTGAGGTCCTAGGCGCTCTGGAGCAGGTTTTCATCAAGGATCTCTCTGTACTTTGCTCCGTTCATCTTTCCCTCGATCCTGACTAGTCTCACAGTCCCTGCCGCTGAAAACCATCCCCACAGCATGATGCTGCCACCACCATGCTTTACCGTAGAGATGGTGCCACGTTTCCTCCAGATGTGACGCTTGTCATTCGGGCCAAAGAGTTAAATCTTGGTTTCATCAGACCAGAGAATCTCGTTTCCATTGTGTTCTTGGGGACCTTCAATGCTGCAGACATTTTTTGCTACCCTTTTCCAGATCTGCGCCTCGACACAATCCTGTCTTTGAGCTCTACGGACAATTCCTTCGACCTCATATGGCTTGGTTTTTGCTCTGACATGCACTGTCAACTGTGGGACCTTATGCAGACAGTTGTGTGCCTTTCCAAATCATGTCCAATCAATTGAATTTACCACAGGTGGACTCCAATCAAGTTGAAGAAACATCTCAAGGATGATCAATGGAAACAGGATGAGCTCAATTTCGAGTCTCATAGCAAAAGGTCTGAATACTTATGTGAATAAGGTATTTCTGTTTTTATTTTTAATACTTTTTCAATAATTTCTAAAAACCTGTTGTCTCTTTGTCTTTATGGGGTATTGTGTATAGATTGCTGAGGATTTGTTTTATTGTATCAATTTTAGAATAAGGCTGTAAAGGCCTAATTAGTGGAGTGCTGTGGAGATGGTTGTCCATCTATTCTGGAAGGTTCTCCCAGCGCCACAGAGGAACTCGACATGTCATACATGTCAATCCAGAGCATCCCATACATGCTCAATGGGTGACATGTCTGGTGCGTATCCATGCCATGGAAGAACCGGGACATTTTCAGCTTACAGCTTACGTGCATTATCATGCTGAAACGTGAGGTGATGGCGGCGGATGAATGGCACAACAATGGACCTCAGGATCAGGATACCTTGTCACGTTATCTCTGTGCATTCAAATTGCCATTGATAAAAATACATTGTATTCGTTGTCTGTACCCATACCATAACCCCACCGCCACCATGGGGCACTCTGTTTACAACGTTGACATTAGCAAACCGCTCGCCCACACGACGCCTTACACGTGGTCTGCAGTTTTGAGGCCGGTTGGATGAATGGCAAAATTCTCTAAAATTACATTGGAGGTGGCTTATGGTAGCGATATTAACATTAAATTCTCTGGCAACTGCTCTGGTGGACATTCTTGCAGTCAGCATACGAATTGCATACTCCCTCAAAACCTAAGACATCTGTGGTATTGTGTTGTGTGACAAAACAGCATATTTGAGTGGCCTTTTATTGTCCCCCAGTACAAGGTGCACCTGAGTAATGATCATGCTGTTTAATTCGCTTTTTGATATGCTACAACTGTCAGGTGGATGGATTATCATGGCAAAGGAGAAATGCTTACTAACAGGAATACAAACATATTTGAGAGAATTAAGCTTTTTGTTCATATGGACCATTTCTGGGATCTTTAATTTCACCTGATGAAACAGGACCAACACTTTACATGTTGCGTTTATATTTCTGTTCAGTATAGATTATTGATGTAATGTGTGTCAGAATCACCAAGCAGTTCTTTTAAATACAGGTTACTGTGTCTTCCTCTCTCCTCTCCGGTCTGTCCCTCCTACAGTTGAGAACAATCCCAGAACAGGGAATTTTGGAGCCCTCGTGAGAATATTCCTGGGAAGAACCAAAGAGTTGAAAATATCCACAGAATGCCAAGAGTGAGTACTATGTGTAAAGCCAAGTAACAAGTGCTGTTCCAAGAACAAGTGATGGGATGGGAATCGGTGATCTAAATTGAGTAGTTCAATAATAAATAGACCTTGGATGCTTATGTTTAAATCAATGACCGGGATGAAATGGTCATGTAGGCTTAGAGTTTGGGACTATGACATGGATAGTACATTAATTAGTATGTGTGTGTGCTGTACTCATGATTTAGTGGTAATGCTGTAACAGAACCATTGACTTTTTACATTTCCCATGGGAATCCACCAAAAGGTATAGTTTGGGCTGTATTGGTGACAAACCCAACCGCACTCTGGATGGGCGATCCAACTCATCCAAGTTGAAATTCAGACGATCTGATAAGTGTTTCATTCATAAACCTGAGGGTGGAGTGAGTTAGTCAGTTATCCCTCCCTATTCCTCTCTTCAATCTGGTTTTCCATTTTTACCCACATAATTGGAGGCGTATTTGCATTGTGCATGGGTCATTTGCGTTGTGCTGTGATTCGCTCTGGTCATGAACACCACGGGATTTTGTCACCGTAGTTGGATTGGAAGTGGCCATGCGGTCTTATGATACCCGTGAGAGATCCCGCTTATGGTCACTTGTAAGAGAAGAGGAGCAGCTGTCAGACCTCTAGTAAGGCAAGAGACACACCAGCGGTTCTCAGACACCAGCTGTCAGACTTCCAGTAAGTAAGAGACATCAACTAAAACTTCATAGTAATTAGTGGAATAGGGGCGGCTTTAAGTTTACCAGCTAGATCTGGTGGACCAGATGTGTGCGGTGGTGGAAAGGTGTCGGCATGGGAAAACTCTGTCGAAGAAAAACATTAAAACATAGAAAATGACAAAATGTGAAGATATTGATGTTTGTGTGAACTGCTAGGCTACGCTGGTTCTCATAGAACTGTGCAGGTCATGCCACTTTTAAAATGGTGGGTGTCCTCACAAGGCTTCACATACAATCTTGCCACAGTTACAATGGAAGCTAGTAGTAACTCCCAAAATAAAGGAAACACCATCATAACGTGTCTTAATAGGGCGTTGGGCCACCACGAACTGTCAGAACAACTCCAATACTTCCTGGCATAGATTCTACTGGAACTCTAGAACTCTATTGGAGGGAGGCGACATCATTCTTCCACGAGAATTTCCATGTTTTGGGGGTGGAAAACGCTGTTTAAATCACTGCTCCAGAATTTCCCATAAGTGTTCAATTGGATTGAGATCTGGTGACTGAGACACACACACACACACACACACACGGGTTCGATACTGCGACCAATACAGTCTCATTTGATGTCATTTGACTTGGCGGCGCGACACACTTTAAAAAAATTGGTCGCAAGGGTGCCAGTGGAAAAATGTACCTGGTCACGTTAGTTTTTGGTTCACAATTTGCTTATTTTTGTATTATATTGATTTATTTAAACAGTATTGTGAAATTGCCAAAAGTAAACCAACTTTCTGAAGCATGGGAATGCCCCTGTCTGTGTGTGTCAGGACTCCACATAGCCTACAGGGTTGCCCGCTGGCCTGGGGAGGTTTTAGAAACCCCAGTCAATCATCCAAGCGGGCCACTGACAAAAAATATTGTAATAATGGTATTTTTAATCTAGGCTATATAATTGATTAAAAAAGATGTTAGTTCATTATGTTGCTTTATTTATCACGTGTGCTGCGCACATATAGCCTATAGGTAATCTACCTGGCAGAGAGAGCACACAGCTCTCAAACAACTGCTTGGAGCAGCTTAACGAAGACTGACAGCGGTAGGGGTAGAAAGGTGGTAGGAAAGGTGTTCCAAGTTATGATATCTACCAGTAAATGCTAAGGCAAGAATGGGTACGCTAAGTAACTACAAAGTAGCATTTATCTACCTGGCAGAATAATAATAATTTGCATCAATCCAGTGGCAATTAGTTTTGACAACTCCATGTGTGCTACAGAAACACAGCTAGCCAAACACAACTGTCTGGCTGGTGTGCGTGCACCTGAATTAAAGGATAACTACAAAGTTTTCCCCGTCCCCAGACTTAAAAAATGGTCCCCTGATGTGGTTGAAGCATTGTTGTGGATTTAGAATGTCCAGTTTTGTTTTTCCGATTTAGAAAGTGTGATTTTTGAGAATGAAAACCTGACAAAAATGGTGGATTATGCCCTCTAGAAGATTTAGGAGAAAAGAACACGTCACTGTGAAACCTGCAGTAAATACATTTTGCACTAAGTCTATTTTCTTTGCTGTTACAGTAAATCTATCCAAATCAATGTTAGAACACAATGGCATGCTAATTTAAAGATGGCTAGTCATAATTAGCCTGCTTCTGTATGGAATGCAGGCGCATTATGGGACTCGGGCCAGGTCATTATCAAATGTTTTTTTAAATGGGTCTACCAAATCATGTGCTGGTTTCACCAACTGAACAAGTTGGTAGCACTGGTAGAACAAGTTAGTGGTGAACCCTGCACCCACACACTTGTAGCCACATATGCTCCTTTGAGACCCCTCTTCCAAAGTCACTGAGATCTCTTCTTCTAGCCATGGTAGCCAAAATAATGGGCAACTGGGCATTTTTATACATGACCATGATGGGATGTTAATTGCTTAATTAACTCAGGAACCCTAACTCTGTGGCAGCATCTGCTTTCAATATACTTGTTTTATTTACTTTATTTTGGCAGTTACCTGTATTACTTTGGTCATAATATTGGCTTGAACGTGTATTTATGCGAGTGTTGGTGTGCTTATTTAAAAGTAATGCAGTTGCTTTGGTCATGTATTGGCTTGATTATAAGTGTTGGTTAGTGTGCTGGTTAGTGTGCTTACTTGAACTGTTGGGACATGCCTTTGGTCATAATATTGGCTTGTATGTGTGTTTTTATGTTAGTGTTGATTGGTGGGCTTAAATGAACTGGTGGTACATGTGTGTGACCAGAAATCCGAGGCTCATCCTTCCTTCCTGACTGTCATGGCTGTTGTGACTGTCACTGTGAGAGGCTGCTCTTTTCCTCAGTGGTAGTCAAGGCTGCTGCCACGTCTCCATAGCGGATGTGTCGCAAGTCACGACTGTTGTCACAACTGTCGTCACCTGCTGTGACTTGTGAGCGTTGGCTTTGTTGGTGTTCTTATATGACCTGGTGAACACCAGAGATCAGAGCAGAGGCTCGTCCATCCTTCCCGGCTGTGGTAACGGTCTGACTGTGAGAATAGACAATTAGTCAAGGCTACTGCGTGTGTCTCTATAGCGGATGTGTCACCAGTCGTAACTGCTGTCTCCCTGAAGGGGCCAGACAGTCTGAGGACAAGCCAAGGGGCCACAGGACATCTCTATGTCACAGGATATCCGCTGTCTGTCGCCTTGACAGGGCCACCTAGCCACCAGTTTTTATAGCAGGGTTGTTTACTATGTCCACAGTGCCCCTCAATCCCTCCCCCCAGTCTATAGATAGTGGTACTAATGCGATATCCAACCAAATCAGTTTACGTTAACAATGAGCATATTTGACACAATGCAATGAGAGTGCCTGATGTTCATGTTTAGTATTTGTGTTTATTACGATGCCTAGATTGGTCTTGATAAAGGAGAAATGAAAATCTCAACCAGGGAATAATTTTCATCTTCTTCCCCCCCCCCCTTTCCAGTCAGCTGTTCATCTGGCAGGCCCACAATACTTTGTTCATGATTCGCTGCCTTCTCAAAGTCTTCATCAGGGAGATGACGGAGGAGGAGCTGCACTTACAGCTCTCCTACCAGGAGAGGGTGCCAGGCTCCTGTGGTGAGTGAGAGAAATCCCTTCATCCCTCGCATTCAGACCTGTATTCCTTTATCCATCCCTCCACGCGTGCACACGCACACACGCACGCGTCCCTCCACCTCCGCATCCATCCCCCTTTTCAATACTGAAGCACAGCCAGGACAGTGTGTCATTGCAGACGGGAGAGTGGAAGAGAGCGGTTAGTGTGGGAATTGGGAAATGTTTCTCTTTATAGTAAAACCAGTGAGGAAAAGGGTAAACGTCTTGATCAAGTAAAAGATTAGGAAATTATGTGAGTCACTCTGAGGTAAATGGTGAATTTCACAGAACACATACAGAGACTGACGATGTCTTAAACATACAGTCTGAATCACAGGAGGCTGGTGAGGGGAGGACGGCTCATAATAATGGCTGGAATGGAGTGAATGGAATGGTATCAAACACATGGAAACCATGGAAACGACATGTTTGTGTTCGATACCGTTCCATTTATTTCCGTTCCAGCTGGTCCTCCACAATTTAAGTTGCCACCAGCCTCCTTTGGTCTGAAGGTGCCACACAGTGATCTGCGGTTATTATGGCTGGCTTTTTCTTTCATTCATCCCTTTGCCAGTAAGAGTAAATTATGGGGGGAGAGACGGTATTTGTTTTACTCAAAGCCTATGAGCAATTTACGCTGATCACATATCCTAGCTAACCATCTGAGTGGATTTAGTCTGACGTGATGGTGAGGAAATCATCCTGTATAGTGGAAAATGTTTTGCTTTTCAGTAAAACCAAGGAGAGAAATGGGTAAACATCCTAGTTTGTATAGTGAATTATTGTGAAATTACATAGTGTGTTTTACTTTGACCTATGACAGAGAAAACATTTGCACAGAGTACACACACACACACCAGGGTTTCCGTTAGGAAAATGTGGTGCTGTACAACATGACCTGAAATATTTTAATTTACCGGTCATTTGAGAAATGTCCCAGACCCATATGCATTGGGTGCGTAACCCATTTGGGCGTCCAACCACAGTGCTCAGAATGACAGAAATCCCATTTGGATGATGGTAATTCATCTTAATTATGGTAAATTCATCTTAACAGAACATGGAATGACGCAGCCAATAAAACATCATTTTCAAACATTTGCCAAAACTCTGTTCTAAACAGCGCACCTGATGAGAGCGGTTCCATATGTATCAAAATCTCCATTCAAAACTTAGAAAGAGGCGGAATCTAAAGGTGCATCAACAAGGACGGGTTGCTAATATGACTAGGATTTGTGCCTTTGGGCTTCTGGTCGAAAGAAAGTTGGTATGAAAAGTCTTTCATAAATTTGCCAAAGTTATGTAATTA
Organism: Salvelinus fontinalis; assembly: GCF_029448725.1. Lineage (NCBI taxonomy): Eukaryota > Metazoa > Chordata > Actinopteri > Salmoniformes > Salmonidae > Salvelinus > Salvelinus fontinalis. The sequence goes on from NC_074685.1 coordinate 39,817,558, forward strand.
CCGTCCATACAGAAATATATCAAATCAGTCAAATACTTCACCAGAAAGCGTCATTTAGCGACAGCGGAATCAAGGATCTATATTTTAGTTTCTATCGTTTTTTTGTTGTTGCTGTTGATTGTTTCAAACCACAAGCTCGTAGGCCTGTGCCTATTTGGGAGGCCCGCAATTTGGGCAGAGCAAGTGGCAATTTACCTAGCTGAGTTGTGGCTGTCAGTGAAAAGCATCTACAATATGTGTGAAGATGATGTGTCTTTGAGTATCATTTAAAATGTTGAGACAAGAAGAAGGGTAGGGGTGTGTGACGAAGATATAGGCTAGTCTCTCTCAAGGAAGGACTCAGCTGTCTCCCGCCAATTCTTGCGCATTCATTGTTTAATTGTGTGAATTGTTTGCCCTTTGATCGTTTTTTAAATTTTTATTCCCTGTTCCATATGTCACCAGTAGTAAATGTAGGTAATACGGAATTGATAAATAGAGTAGTCCAAGACGTATAGAAAGGGAGGTAGACACACTGAGTGGAGAGATGAATGCAATTGAAAGAACCTGAATTGATCATATTTTCTGCAGTTTTTATTTGTTGGCTTTATTTTGTTTTAGTTGACAATGGAAGTTCTAGGCATACTGCTGCATTAGCCTATAGACTGAGTTCAAAGCTCTCATTTCTTTAGCCGCCAATGGGTCGCGGTGTATCAATGTGTCCATATGGCAGAGGCTGGTGCTCACATTAGTTTAATTTAAACTTTTTCGATTATTACCATTTTAATTCAGATTTTTATGATTTACCATGTGACAATGATTTTGACAAACAGAAACGTTATTATTGAAATTAACTGTTCCAGAAATGCGCATATGAAAATCATAACTGGCACGCAGATCGGTAGAAATGGTAGGATAAATTATTAGCTCCCCCAAACTTGAAATTAACACACCGCCTATGAAGTCTTTATAAAATAATTTCCTCCTCTTTTCCATGGTCGGATTTGCCTATAGGCTACTTTGAAGCAAAGTATGACATGCCTCATAATATGAAGTAAAGCTTTCAGGTTTCAAACAATGAAGTAGGACCTATGTTTTCAAAATGCGTACTGCCTCCAGCTCACATTGTGAAGTGCCGGTGACACGCTGATAGCCTGTTGCCCGCACTTGAATGATGAATGGAGGCATGCTTCAATTAGGTTACCAGTTGACAAATAAAAATAGTAGGCCTAGCTATTTTCAATCGTGGCCATGAAAACAGTTTAACACGATTGCATTTAGAATGCTTGCACATGAATGGGCTTATAAAAGCACATTTGACTTCTGCAGCATCCTGCTGAGGAGCTGCAGGAGAAATCCCACTCAAAATAGGCTCTTTATGCTGTACACGTGTGATAGCTGTGTTGATAAAGAAGATGGGCTACATGATGACTAACAAAGATACACAAACGCCAATTTAAGCTGTACACGATAAGCATGATGGTCAAATGTATTTGCCTCCTAGTATTTCCATCAATTAATAAAAAGCATTATTTTGCAATTACATTTTTTTTCTCCTGGTCATTTTGGCCGGCAGCAGTTTTATTTATCGGCTTTTCATTTTTCTTATCGTCCGATAGCCAGCTAATGGAAACCCTAATGTAGAGACTGATGTCTAAATCAAACACACTCTGAAGCTGCCACGCCACACACTTAAGCCTATGTGAACTGCGGTTCCTTCATTCATCCCTTTGCCAGTTCAGTCACTCCATTTCCTCATCTGGTATTGTCTTCAGTGGCTGCTGGGTAGGTCACCCTTCCAGAGAGAGGGGGAGGGAGATACGGGGGGGGGGACATGTGGAAAAACGGCATCACATCCCATCATCGGAGTTAATATCGGCTCTGTAGTCTAGATTGGGTTCCCATTTAAGCCCTTGGCTCCCAAGGGTTGGACTGACGTTGGTGGGAAAAGCTGGGGAAGGGAAGAGAGGGGGACATTAGTGGGAAGAAAAGAAAAGAGAGGGAGGGACGTTAGTGAGAAAAGAAAAGATGGGGATGTTAGTAGGACGAAGAGAGAGATAGAGAGGAGGGCTGGAAACGCTTAATTGGAAGTTGTTGGAGACGGAGGAGGAGATGGTGCCAACAGGCTGTCTTCACCCTCCACTGTCTCTCTTTCAATCCTTCTCTCTCCCTGGAGGGGAAGGGGAGAGTGGGGAAGGGTGGAAGAAAATGGAGAGAGAGGGAAGGAAGAAGGAAGCGAGAGAGAGAGAGGAGAGAGGGATTTCAATGGCGTATTGCTAGGGGTTGCAGAAACCAAAACTGAGACAGAGCAGAGCAGTTGTTTTTATTCTTGTGATTTTATGTTGTTTCTCTGTTGGTGTTCACAGATTGATACTGTAAATGTGTAGACAGGGAATAGTATTTTAGTCGCAGGAGATTGAACGTGGAGAGAGTAACGTTGAACATGTATAATGCATTAGAATAGCGTTTGGTACTTGTGTCCATTTACAAGACCCATTTGAAGTGTAAAGATATCAAAACATATAATATATAGCATAGATATACAGCATAGACTGTGTGATATTCAGGATCCTCTGTATTCAACCCTGTTAGGTTAATAACACTGTATGAACATTTGCCATGATAAAATGATGTACAAGAGATGTTTCATCCATGTTGGCTTTGCCAATGAACATATGCTAGTCTAGTGTATATACACTCACTTACTAGGTACACCACCCAGTTCACAAAAATGGATCGCTTTCAGTCACGTGGCCGTGGCCGTGGCTTGCTATATAAAGCAGGCCGACCGGCATCGAGACATTCAGTTACTGTTTGATTGAAAGTTAGAATGGTCAAAAGGAGGGACCTAAGTAACTTTGAGAGAGGTGCGATCGCTGGTGCCAGACGCACCCGATCCGAAATCTCAGAAACTGCCGCTCTCCTGGGCTTTTCACGCACGACAATGTCTCTAGAGTTTTACCGAGGAATGGTGCGCCCAAACAAAAACAACATCCAGTCAATGGCATTCCTGTGGGCGATTTAATAGCTCGTTGATGAGCGAGGTCGAAGGAGAATGGAAAGAAGCGCGCAGGCCACAAACGGAGAAAGAACAACGCAGTACAACAGTGACGTGCCGAACGGATTCTCGGAACGCGCGCAACTCCTCGATCCTTGTTAGGAATGGGCTATTTGCAGCAGTCGACCAGACCGGGTTCCACTCGTATCAGTTGAAAACAAGAAGTGGCTCCAGTGGGCTCGCAATCACAAACACTGGGCTGTTGAGATGTGGGGAAAAACATCGCCTGGTCCGCAGCGAATCCCGCTTTCCTGTTGCGTCACATGCGGATGGCAGAGTCAGGATATGGCATTCACAGCTTGAGTCCGTGGACCAATCCCACCTGGTGGTGTGACCAACATCCCTGTGGAACGTTTCTGACTTGTAGAATCCATGTCCGGAAGAATTCAGGCTGCTCTGGAGGCAAAGGGGAGTCCGACACAGTACTAGATGGGTGTACCTAATAAACTGGCCACTTAGTGTATATTTAATCAGTATCAAGGCTATGCGTTCTATGGCGCCTTCCCACTGTGCCTTGTGTTCTTCTGATGTGTTTCTGTTTGCCTGTCAGCTTGGGTTGCACTCACCACAGCTTCCCATTGAACCCAAATGGACACAGTGGTCTTTTTACTGTGGTAAGGGAGTGAATATAGCTACTGGCTGATCTAATTGAAACTGGGGTGGAAGCAGAAACAGGCTAGGTAATTGGCTTAACCCCGGTCTCTCTCTCGCTCTCTCCAGACACAGGGAGCGAGGTACTGCTGGAAGAGCTGATGTATAACCTCGTACACCTGGTGGTGGAGGTTCCCCTGCTGTGAGTATACCTCTCCTGTGGGAATGGGGTATAGGTGTTTAGACGGAATGGCATAGAGGGAGGGGAGAAGAGTGAGGTATGGTGAGTCTGGACCGCCTGTGACGACCTCCACGTGCTTTAATGAGTACACGGACAGTGGCAAGTGGAAGGCCAGCTCTACACACTACAGCTTCTCTGCACCTACTATATCATCAGTTAGACTCGTAGCATTTTATACCTCTCCCTTTTTCATATAAAACCTGACACCATAATCTGGTCCTAATGGCACTATCTGTTGAAGTATCAGTGGTGGCTTTGGACCCCAGACAGGGGCAGATGGGGGTAGACCGAGGTAATATGATCCTGTGTTCTGCCCCATCTCATTGAGCTCCACTGTGAATGCACAAGGTCCTCTGGTGTCACACCAAGGACACCATCTTTTGTTTTTGTCTTTCTAGTCACCTACTCATCTTGCATCTCTGACTGTTTGCCAGCCTCTCTCTCTCTCTCTCTCTTTGTGTGCCAGCCGACTTTTCTATCATTTTCTTTCTGTCTCGGATAGAATAGAGGTCTCTGGCAGAGGTTCAGAGGCAGAGGGTCACTGGATCTCTGTGTTCCCATTGCAGTGCGGTCTCATGGTCCATCTGCTGGGGTGGACACACTCCCTCTCACTCACACACACAGTGAGGCGGTTGAGAGAAACTGAGGGTTAGGTAGGGAGGGTCAAAGGGAGAGGAAGGCGGTAATGGGAGAGGAGCCCCTTGGATGGCTGGATTACAGTCCCTTGTTTGGGGGTGGGACATGCAGCCACTGCCCTGGGGAGGGAGCAGGGAGAGCGGATGGTCAGTGTGTATCTTCAGCGGCATTCCAAATAGCACCCTATTCCTTATATAGTTCACTACTTTTCATTGCCGGCGGCGCCGGTGTACATTTCAAAGGCATTTCTCCGCTTACGCCTCTGTCTTCGCTTTTGTGCTTTCCCAACACGCAGCGGTGTGTGTGCGCGCGCACATGCCTGCGTCTGTATGTGTCTTTGTGTGTAAGCTCATCAAACAGTCAGCAGTACACTCATTTCTATGTCTATTTCTATTGCCTTTTAATTTTTTATGGTCGACATTTCTATGTCTATTTCTATTGCCTTTAGTTTTTCATGGTCGACATTTCTATGTCTATTTCTATTGCCTTTAGTTTTTCATGGTCGACATTTCTATGTCTATTTCTATTGCCTTTAGTTTTTCATGGTCGACATTTCTATGTCTATTTCCTTTAGTTTTTCATGGGCGACATTTCTATGTCTATTTCTATTGCCTTTAGTTTTTCATGGGCGACATTTCTATGTCTATTTCTATTGCCTTTTAGTTTTTCATGGGCGACATTTCTATGTCTATTTCTATTGCCTTTTAGTTTTTCATGGGCGACATTTCTATGTATATTTCTATTGCCTTTTAGTTTTTCACGGGCGACATTTCTATGTATATTTCTATTGCCTTTTAGTTTTTCATCGTCGACTTTTTTATTACCTTTTAGTTTTTCATGGTCGACATTTCTATGTCTATTTCTATTGCCTTTAGCTTTTCATGGTCGACATTTCTATGACTTTTTATTTAGGCCTGGCTATACCTATCATTTAGCCTTAGCCATGCCATTCATTTCTGAAGGTCTGTCAATGTGCCTGTGCTGAAAGCACGAGTCTCCTCCTTTTGTGTGTGTCGTGAGTATGGCCGTGCTCCAGGCCGAGACTGCCTCCCTCCCTCACACTCAATGCAAAAGCATTCGGCATGGCGATCTCCATGTCCCATGGAGTGTTCTCAGGATTTCCTTATCCTCCGTTCCTCCTCCATGTGTCCGTCATGCCTAGAACCTATGAACCGCGATGATGATGCTGAGGATAGTGATTGAGGAGTGCATGGCGGTAACCTTACTCTGAGTGGGAACACACTCATACACACTTTGCTGATGTAAGCGTCTTATTCAACTCTCCTTGTAGTAACTCGATCAAAGACAAAAAGGAGGACTGACGGATGTTATTACTCTTGTTTACATGAGAGCCATTCCGAGGCAAAGGTTGGTTGAGGTTTGAAAGAAATGATTGACGGGGGTTTGAAACGAACACATCTCTCTGTCTCTCCGTCTCTGTTCAGCAATTCATTCCATTCTTCATTGTTTTGAAGCTTCACAACGTCCTTGTTCCCCCCCCCCCCCCCTTTTCGCTTTGTTGCCGTCTGCCCGTTTCCTATCTACGTGCTCCGAGTAGAGAGGAGAGGGACAGAAAGCCCGCCTTTTTGGCAGAATTCAAGAGTGTATCCCCTTTTTAAAAACATTTTCAGAATGTTTAGACAAATCATTTGAGAGTTGACCAGTGATGGACTGCAGCAATCAATATATGACGGATTGAGCTCCTTCTGTTTAGGATCCATCCCTTGTTCTCACCATTGATGCAATAACAAAAATGTAGGCCTAACTAGAACGGTCAACTCGTACAGTAGCTAGGACAGGCATGGAGCATTTGGAGATGTTTTCCATGGTAGCTTGTGTTAAACTGAAAAGGAAAACAAACATCTAAAGGGCACAGATGTTTTATATACAGTACTGTATAATCTGTGTGTGCCAGTTGGTGTGGTTAATGCCAAGAGAGATCAATTCCTCCCACTACCTGTGCTGGGGGGGGGGGGGGGGGGTCGGTTGTCAGTTGAATAGCCCCCCACTCTGAGTACAGTGGTAAAAATAGAACCCTGAAAGTGAAAGGCATCTGTGGCGTGACAACACAGGCTGCGGAATGGAAGCGAGGCGGAACTGGAAGAGCGGGGGGGGACAGGAAGGAGAGGAACAATGGGGGGGGGGGGGGGGGGGTTCAGAGTGTGAGAGACCGGGATCAAGAAAGCGAGAGTAGGAGGGACAGAAAAAGAGAGCGAGTGAGGAAAGACTGGCGGTGACACTGATGCTCAAAGACCATGGGGCTCTCTCTCTCTCTCTGTCATGACTTGTGTCACGAGACATATTAATCATAGCACACAGAGATACTCAATCTCTTAGTCACTGCATGTGGGCCAATTCATGAGATGAGAGAGAGCAGCTTATGTCCTCCTCAGTACACACCAGTTTCATTCAGAATACTATGTTCCATGTGTGTTTCCTGTCAACTGTACAGGCGTGAGCACAAGATGTTGAAATTACGTATTTTCAACCCCCCCCCAAAAAATATTTTCAATGTCTTGGTGCTTATAGGCTTTGTGCAGCACGATCACCAAGTTATATGTCTATTTAACACAGTGTGTGTTTGTCTCTTTCCCTCTTTCTCTCTCTCTCTTTCTCTCTCTCTCTCTCTCTCTCTTTCTCTCTCTCTCTCTCTCTCTGTGTGTGTGTGTTACAGGGACATCACGTACAGTATCCTGTTTGAGGCTGTGACCACCTTGCTGGTGCTGCTGTCCTACCAACTCTTTCACAAGGAGATCCTGAGAGACGGACTCATCTACCAGTACCTGATGAAGGGGCGATGGTGAGTGGAGAGATGGTGACGCGCACACACATACACACCCGACGGTGAGTGGAGGCATTTGACTGAAATCAAATACTATTTCATTCCAGGTCTGCTACTGTATATACCTAAACACATATGGGTCTGTGTCTGTAGTCTCAACGCCTTCCACGTTCACTCTTATTCGGCATAATCACGACCCAAAAGTAACCTTGGCAAGCGAGTCTCTACAATGACACAATCACATGATCCTAACTAAGAAACTTTAGCAGGAGTCTCCATGAGTCCTTGGAAACAGCTAGCTACATGTTACAGGTTGTGATTCAGATTGTTCCAGACAGGGTTCCGAGTAACATTATCAAGGTCCGAGTAATGTTCTCACGTTCCACGGAAAGTGGTCCAGCCAAGATGTCGGTCTCTGCCACTAAGGAGCCAGTCATCTCCCTGGTGGGTCTGGAGGAGTGCGTCCCAAATGCTACCCTATACCCAATATAGTGTACTACTTTTGACCAGGGCCAATAGGGACAGACCCTACTCTGTCTGAGGTTCAGTGGGAGGCTGGCCAGGGCACACAAGAAAGCTGAGCTTCTGCCTCAGCCAAAAACAAGGCCCACAAAAACAAACACAAGTTGTTTTTCTAAGCGCTCCACTTCTCTCGGTCTCGCGCACACGCAGCACACACGCAGCACACGGTCTCCCTTTCTCACACACACACACCACACAAACACACACACACACACACACACACACACACACACACACACACACACACACACACACACACACACACACACACACACACACACACAGTCACTCACAATAGAGTTTGTGTTTCTCTCCACACATTCAAACAGAAACGGAAGCCCACCGCTGCTTTTCTTGGGACGTTTTCCCATATCTGTCCAGCGTTAAAACAAGAAAATAGGTTGGTTTCCCACTAAAACATCCGAAAACAGTAAACACTTATTAATCACAGAAAGGCCAGTCATCCTCTCACCGGAGTCCTGACATATTTTAATAATAGATGTTTTTGTTGAGAAATTTCCACAATAAATGTGTAGGTAAACAATTGTTACAGGTGAAATGGTCAATTTTAATTTAAATAAATAAATATGATCTTACTTTTTTTTCTGTTGTATTCGTCATTTCATTGTTTCTGCAAATAGATGGCATAGGTCAGGAATATGTCATATTTTATTCAACGGGTGGGTTTAATCCTGAATGCTGATTGGTTAAAATTCCAGCCCGTGTCTTTTCCGCAAGTTACCACCGGCTAAATCTATGACGTTAAAATGCCTATTTACTCTGCGCAATCCACCCTCTCATTAGACCAGACAAGCAATTTATAAACTTGATCTCCACTATAAAAAGCATCTAGACATGATCTCACTATTCCTTTTATACTAACATTTAGTTTTCAACAGCAGAGATTTGTATAAATATTGCTGTCTGTCTCTTCGACATTTACAGCATTGTATCAATATTGAAATTCGATCTCCAGCTGTCCCATAGTAATGAACGTGTTGTGAGTCGGGACGAGACAGGCAGGCAGCGTTTCCCAACCATTCGGATTCATGAATCAGCTGGCATAATTTTTATGGGTATATACAAAGAAATGTTCATTGAAAAAAAGGTACAAGAAACGAATTGTAGCTAGTTTGCGGTCTTTCCAGCTTCAGTTTTAAGTGATTATGTTAGCTGTGTTGTTGACTAGCTTCTCTGAACAACAGTGTCCTGACGAGAGAGCACATGATCTATGCCAGGCGAAATCGCGCCTCATTAGCTCACTGTTATGGATGTATCCAAATAAATGTCTTTAGAAAACAGCTTAAACAAATGCAAATGAAGTTACTTTGTAATTCGGGCTTTTTGACGTGACTAAGTTAGCCGTAGTTGGCTAGCTAGCAAGCAAGGGATAAGAACGTTGCCAGCTATTATGGCAATGGAACATTTAGAATGAACGACTAGGTCGCGTCCATTGATACAGAACAAAAAGACTGAACGACTGGTTTGTGTCTCTAGCAACCGAACCAATAGAGCGAGCGGCCGGCCGGCTTGGGTAGCAACTCTAGATTTGTGTCGGGACTATATCTTGTGGAAGGATGAATAAATTCATCAAAACAACTTTTTAATTAAAGTATTAAATCATTATTTGAATATGTTGGTAACTCGACTTTGTCTCAGGCCTAACAACACCCGTGTCAATATATCCTCCAAACACTGGCCTCGAGGGCATTATCACTTAAATGATGGTGATAATGTGATAGATAACATGTAATAACATACGATAAGCTGTCATGCCCATCTATTGCTAGCAGGTCTACTGGGTCTCTCTGTGTCAGTAGTGGTGCGTGGCTAAAATTACTGGGATGCCAGAAAGATAATGCCATATTATCACCTAAGTGTTCTGATAATAGCGTTGTTTGATCTGTAACCTGTTCGTTTATATGCCTTGCGACCGTGATCTATAGGTCTAAAGGCCGAGACCATAAGAAGACGGTGGCAGAATAAATTCAACCACACCTTTTTGTTTCGTCACAAAACTGGAGAGCAACCTCTGTCCGTTGAAGTCCACAAAGCATATTGCATTTAACAGTTACATGACCTACAGCATGGTCAAGCAAGTTTTTAATGTTTCCGACATTTTCGGACAACTAAACAACTATTGATTTAGAACCACGGAGTTACCGCAAGTCGCAAAGTAAACAGGCGCTGCCTCCACTATTTCCAGCACAATTTCAACATCACAAAATCACCTATGCGTAGTCTAATACAGTGACAACTAAAAGATGCCAAAAACGATTTAGTCCATTCAACTTAAGCTAAATATGTAGCTGTATATGGTTCTGATTTCTGTGTGTTGAACAGAAACAGGGGTACAATTAATAAATGAATGGTTGGATCAGAATCACCAATATATTCATTGACCAGTACGGAGAATTGAGTAAAACCACAAGCCCAAATAACATACATGGCTAATTTAGGAATGAGCCTATTTTAGCTAGCCACCGGAAGACCACAACACAACGAGATGCAACAATTCAAGTTGTTTCTCTCAGTGACGTATGCTGTCGATGCGATTTGATAGGAATGACGCCAAATCCAAAATGGCTTCCCTTGACACTTTTTATTTTGGTGCACCAGGACCATTCACAGTTGAGCTCACTCAGTTTAGCTCAACGGTGATTGCCTCTTATTTCATACTTTTTTTGTCAAGGGCTCGCTGGCTTCCCTTGCATTCAATGCTACAGGCGGCAACAATGTCATACTCTTTTAGACCAGACAGCATCAGATAGATGGACTACACATACAGAGACAGAGGGGTGCTGTTTTGCTCGTTCGGATGCTTTCTCCGGTGAGACGCATTCAACCTCTTGCGAATTGAATGAAAATGATAAAACACAGAGAGACTAAAGATGCATTATTTTATGTTTTTATATTTTTTCTTGGGTACATTTTTTGGGGTAGCTTGGCTTTCCTTGACATCCATGAATACAAGCTGCTGGCTTGTGTGTTGACTTAGTGTCACTAATTGTCTCGTCGTCTCTGTCTCATCTTCCCCAGTTTGTCCCTGACCAGTCAGTTGGTGAAGACTCTGCTGTATAACTTCATCAGACAGGAGAAGTGTCCGCCTCCTGCCACACACATCTTTGAACAGCAGTCTGACAGAGGAGGCCTGCTCTACGGACTTGCCTCGGGAGTAGCAAGTAAGTAACGACAGGTGCACAGACAGACAGGCAAATTACTTATACACACACATACAGTACCAGTCAAAAGTTTGGACACCTACTCATTCAAGGGTTTATCTTTATTTTTACTATTTTCTCATTGTAGAATAATAGTGAAGGCATCAAAACTTTGTAATAACACATATGGAATCATGTAGTAACCAAAATAGTGTTAAACAATCCAAATATATTTTATAATTGAGATTCTTCAAAGTAGCCACCCTTTGCCTTGATGACAGCTTTGCACACTCTTGGCATTCTCTCAACCAGCTTCACCTGGAATGCTTTTCCAACAGTCTTGTGGAGTTCCCACATGCAGTATGTGACCGACCAGCTCAAATCGGTCTTATGTAGCAACATTTTAAATAGTTTTTTTTTTTACATTGGATAAAAGTAGAGACTCAGAGCTACAAAATGGTATATCATAAACTACAGTAGGGGGACATTGGGAAAGTAATTCTGTACTTGGAAACTCACTTTTGAGAAAATCGCCTTTAAATGTTTTGGTACTACTACTGGAGAAACCTTGTTTGTCTACCCCCATTCTGCACCGTTCACACCCTCTTTAAGTGTTGATCCGAGTGTTCAGTACTAACTGCAGTCAAGCACCCAAGCTAACTTGCTAGCTACTTCCAGATACAAATGAGAGAACACCTCACTGAACATTACTCGCCCTAGCAGAGCTGGTTAGGCTGTTATGTTATCCAGAGCGTTGGTGACTGCAACTGTGCTGACAGATTGTCCGTTCGTAAATTCAGAGTGTTTCGTGTTCAGAGCGCACACTGGACGCTCTGGCCGATGAGTAGTGTTGATCTGAATGTTCTGAACTCACACCGGCAGTCAAGCACCCAAGCGAACTGGCTAACATTGGCTAGCTAGCAAGCTACTTCCAGACACAAATGAGCGATCACCCCACTCTGACCATTTTACTCACCCTCGCGGAGCTGGTTAGGCTGTTTTCATGTTATCCAGAGCGTTGGTGACTGTAACTGTGCTTCTGGCAACAATTTAATTATGCTTTTTTGCTGATATTTACTGACATCGGCCATATTGAACAGGTGTTGAGCGCTTGGAAATTCATCAGTTATTCTGTGCTCTGGCCCACTCAGACGAGAGTGCTCTGAAATCGGAGTAGGTGGCCAGACTGAATTTACGCTATATTTAGGCTCTAGGCTTTAGCTAGCCAAGCAAATAGCTCTGAGAGACGAATAATAAGATCATATGTTAGATAGCTAGCTACCTAACGTTAGCTGGCTGGCTCGCTAGCTTATGTTACGTGTATGATCTTATTATTCGTATCACAGAGCTTTTTTCTTGGCTAACTATAGCCTAATGTTAGCTAGCTAACATTGTACCTGGTTGGTTAGCTACCTGCAGATTCATGCAGGGTAGTAACGTCATGAGTTGGGATTATGGTTCATTGTTTACCAGACCTGGCTTGCTAGCTACAGTTGAAGTCGGAAGTTTACATACACCTTAGCCAAATACATTGAAACAAATTTTTTCACAAATCCTGACATTTAATCCAAGTAAAAATTCCCTGTTTTAGGTTAGTTAGGATCACCACTTTATTTTAAGAATGTGAAATGACAGAATAATAGTAGAGTGATTTTATTTAGCTTTTATTTCTTTCTTCACATTCCCAGTGGGTCAGAAGTTTACATACACTCAATTAGTATTTGGTAGCATTGCCTTTAAATTGTTTAACTTGGGTCAAACATTTCGGGTAGCCTTCCACAAGCAATTTTGGCCCATTCCTCCTGACAGAGCTGGTGTAACTGAGTCAGGTTTGTAGGCCTCCTTGCTCGCACACGCTTTTTCAGTTCTGCCCACAATTTATCTATAGGTTTGAAGTCAGGGCTTTGTGATGGCTACTCCAATACCTTGCCTTTGTTGTACTTAAGCCATTTTACTACAACTTTGGAAGTATGCTTGGGGTCATTATCCATTTGGAAGCACCATTTGCAACCAATCTTTAACTTCCTGACTGATGTCTTGAGATGTTGCTTCAATATATCGACATAATTTTCCTACCTCATGATGCCATCTATTTTGTGAAGTGCACAAGTCCCTCCTGCAGCAAAACACCCCCACAACATGATGCTGCCACCCCTGTGCTTCACGGGTTGGGATGGTGTTCTTCGGCTTGCAGGCCTCCCCGTTTTTCCTCCAAACATAACAATGGTCAATATGGCCAAACAGTTATATTTTTGTTTCATCAGACCAGAGGACATTTCTCCAAAAAGTACGATCTTTGTCCCCATGTGCAGTTAAAAACCATAATCTGGCTTTTTTTATGGCGGTTTTGGAGCAGTGGCTTCTTCCTTGCTGAGCGACCTTTCAGGTTATGTTGATATAGGATTTGTTTTACTGTGGATATAGATACTTTTGTACCTGTTTCCTCCAGCATCTTCACAAGGTCCTTTGCTGTTTTTCTGTGAATGATTTGCACTTTTCCCACAAGTATGTTCATCTCTAGGAGACAGAACGCGTCTCCTTTCTGAGCGGTATGACGGCTGCGTGGTCCCATGGTGTTTATACTTGCGTACTATTGTTTGTACAGATGAATGTGGTACATTCAGGCGTTTGGAAATTGCTCCCAAGGATGAACCAGACTTGTGGAGGTCTACAAATTATTTTCTGAGGTCTTGGCGGATTTCTTTTGATTTTCCCATGATGTCAAGCAAAGAGGCACTGAGTTTGAAGGTAGGCCTTGAAATACATCCACAGGTACACCTCCAATTTACTCAAATGATGTCAATTAGCCTATCAGAAGCTTCTAAAGCCATGACATAATTTTCTGGAATTTTCCAAGCTGTTTAAAGGCACAGTCAACTTGGTGTATGTAAACTTCTGACCCACTGAAATTGTGATACAGTGAATTATAAGTGAAATAATCTGTCCAAACAATTGTTGGAAAAATGTCTTGTGTCATGCACAAAGTAGATTTCCTAACCGACTTGTCAAAACTCTAGTTTGTTAACAAGAAATTTGTGGAGTGGTTGAAAAACGAGTTTTAATGATTCCAACCTAAGTATACGTATGTAAACTTCCGACTTCAACTGTACATGTCTTAACAAAAGACTCCACTATCCAAGTTACCATTTCGGGTGCGGTCGTATTTTCAGCTAAGGTTAGCTAGCTAGCTAACAGTAAACTTTTACTTGAAATAAAACCACTTTCTGTCAAAATTAGATATGTGTAATCTCTGAAAATTTATCTAGCTAGACTATTTTACCAGTATACATCATTCATGGATGGACGCGTTTCCTGTCGGATGCCATGGTTGCTCTTAGTTTTAAGATGTAATCCGGAGACAGATGTTTCCTCCATCTCCCTTAGCTATCATACTCGAATTCCACTGATTACAAAACTCGGTCCTCCAGAAAGTGGACAGCAACACTTATGCAGTTTTAATGCGTAAAAATAAGCAAAGCAGCGTTAGACAGGATTACAAAGACATACTGACCAGCTCAAATAGACAGAAGTGAGCATTTTGTATTAAAAAAAATGGTTTACTTTCAAACGGCTTGCCTGTGAAGTAGTGACCCGCGACATTTGCCTAGTTTCCTGGAACGGGTCACATATGCTGAGTTCCCACATATGCTGAGCACTTGTTGGCTGCTTTTCCTTCACTCTGCGGTCCAACTCATCCCAAACCATCTCAATTGGGTTGAGGTCGGGTGATTGTGGAGGCCAGGTTCTGATGTAGCACTCCATCACTCTCCTTCTTGGTCAAATTGACCTTACACAGCCTGGATGTGTGTTGGATCATTGTCCTGTTGAAAAACAAATGATTGTCCCACTAAGCGCAAACCAGATGGGATGGCGTATCACTGCAGAATGCTGTGGTAGCCATCCTGGTTAAGTGTGTCTTGAATTCTAAATAAATCACATACAGTGGCACCAGCAAAGCACCTCCACACCATCACACGTCCTGCACCATGCCTCCTCCATCCGTTCACCTTTTTTGCGTCTCACAAAGACACAATGGTTGACTATTTCGACTCATCAGACCAATGGACAGATTTCCACTGGTCTAATGTCCATTGCTCGTGTTTTTTGGCCCAAGCAAGGCTCTTCTTCTTATTGATGTAAATTAGTAGTGGTTTATTTTCAGCAATTTCGACCATGAAGGCCTGATTCACGCATTCTCCTTTGAACAGTTGATGTTGAGATCTGTCTGTTACTTAAACTCTGAAGCATCTATTTGGGCTGCCCTTGACTGACCCTAATGTCTTAAAGTAATGATGGACTATCATTTCTCTTTTGCTTGTTTGAACTGTTCTTGCCACAATATGGACTTGGTCTTTTACCAAATAGGGCCATCTTCTGTTTACCATCCCTACCTTGTGACAACACAACTGATTGGCTCAAACGCATTAAGAAGGAAAGAATGTCCACAAATTAACTTTTTACAAGGCACACTTGTTGAATTGCATTCTAGGTGACTACCTCATGAAGCTGGTTGAGAGAATGCCACGAGTGTGCAGAGCTGTGAAGGCAAAGGGTGGCTACATTGAAGAACCTCAAATATAAAATATTTTGATTTGTTTGACACTTTTTTGGTTACTACATGAATCCATATGTGCTATTTCGTTGTGTTGATGTCTTCACTATTATTATACGATGTAGAAAATAGTCAAAATAAAGAAAAACCCTTGAATGAGTAGGTGTCCACACTTTTGACTGGTACTGTGTACACACACACACACACACACACACACACACACACACTTGAGATGACCGAGATGGCGTAGCAGTCGGACGTGTGTTTGTCTTGTCTTGTCTTGTCCCGCGTAAATAGTCCTCGTTTTCTTTTCGTATGCATTTCGTATATATTTTAATTTCACTTTCCATTTAGGAACTGAATATACATTCCGCCTCACCCAATGTGGTACGGATCTGCTATTTCTTTTATACTTTAGAACCGTAACCCCAATCAAAAGCTAGCCAGATAACTAGCTAGTAGTCAGTTAGCCACGGCTGCGGTCTTCACCCTTAACTCGGACACCAGCCAGCTTCAGCTCGGGCCAATACCTGCCAGTCTGCAAGCGCGATATCAACCCAGAGCATATAGGACTGCTTTTTCACTACCACATCACCGGATTTTTTTTTCTACTTCATCACCGGATTTTTTTTTCTACTTCATCACCGGATTTTTTTTCTACTTCATCACCGGATTTCAGCCGCAGGCTCTGGACATTTGCACCTTGATCTCGCAGCTAGCTAGCTGCAAACCGTGTGACTATTGGCTTACGTCGATCCCGGAGCAAACGTAATTTATTCCGGAGCCAGCCAGCTGAGGAGTTCCATCAGCCATTTCTGGGCTACAGTCACCTATCCGGACCCGTTTTTTTGTTGTTGTTGTTGTTGCTGCAGATACGGAGCCCCACCGGGCCTTCACGACTGACTGGCGGCGTTATGTGCCCGAGGGAGCTATCCAACTGGCACCCCCGTCCCGACGTTACCTGAACGCTCATCTGGGGCCCGCTAATCGTTAGCTGTCTTATCGGCTGCTATCTGAATAAGTATATCGGACAATTATTATTATTATTATTATTATTATTATTTTTATTTTTTTTCTTGGGTCACTATATCTATTTTGCCAATTTGGATTGATCCCCTCTACCACACGGAACCCCACTAACCTACCGACGGAAACGCACGAGGTATCTACAATTAGACCTCCATCCTATGCTATCTTGCTACCAATAGCCATCTACCCGGCCTGCTGTCTGGATCGCCGTGACCCCAACCAACCTCTACTCACTGGACCCTTATTGATCACTCGATTAAGCATGCCTCTCCTTAATGTAAATATGCCTTGTCCATTGTTGTTCTGGTTAGTGTTTATTGGCTTATTTCACTGTAGAGCCTCTAGCCCTGCTCACTATACCATATCCAACCTCTCAGTTCCACCACCCACATATGCGATGACATCACCTGGTTTCAACGATGTTTCTAGAGACAATATCTCTCTCATCATCACTCAATACCTAGGTTTACCTCCACTGTATTCACATCCTACCATACCTTTGTCTGTACATTATTCCTTTAACCTATTTTATCGCCCCCAGAAACTTCCTTTTACTCTCTGCTCTAGAAGTTCTAGACGACCAATTCTCATAGCTTTTAGCCGTACCCTTATCCTACTCCTCCTCTGTTCCTCTGGTGATGTAGAGGTGAATCCAGGCCCTGCAGTACCTAGCTCCACTCCTATTCCCCAGGCGCTCTCTTTTGATGACTTCTGTAACCGTAATAGCCTTGGCTTCATGCATGTTAACATTAGAAGCCTCCTCCCTAAGTTTGTTTTGTTCACTGCTTTAGCACACTCTGCCAACCCTGATGTTTTAGCCGTGTCTGAATCCTGGCTTAGAAAGACCACCAAAAATTCTGACATTTTCATCCCCAACTACAAGATTTTCAGACAAGATAGAACGGCCAAAGGGGGCGGTGTTGCAATCTACTGCAAAGATTGCCTGCAGAGTTCTGTTTTACTATCCAGGTCTGTTCCCAAACAATTTGAACTTCTACTTTTAAAAATCCACCTCTCTAAAAACAAGTCTCTCACCGTTGCCGCCTGCTATAGACCACCCTCTGCCCCCAGCTGTGCTCTGGACACTATATGTGAACTGATTGCCCCCCATCTATCTTCAGAGCTCGTGCTGCTAGGCGACCTAAATTTGAACATGCTCAACACCCCAGCCACCCTACAATCTAAGCTTGATGCCCTCAATCTCACACAAATTATCAATGAACCTACCAGGTACCACCCCAATTCCGTAAACACGGGTACCCTCATAGATATCATCCTAACAAACTTGCCCTCCAAATACACCTCTGCTGTTTTCAACCAAGATCTCAGCGATCACTGCCTCATTGCCTGCATCCGTAATGGGTCAGCGGTCAAACGACCTCCACTCATCACTGTCAAACGCTCCCTGAAACACTTCAGCGAGCAGGCCTTTCTAATCGACCTGGCCGAGGTATCCTGGAAGGATATTGATCTCATCCCGTCAGTAGAGGATGCCTGGTCATTTTTTAAAAATGCCTTCCTCACCATCTTGAATAAGCATGCCCCATTCAAGAAATTTAGAACCAGGAACAGATATAGCCCTTGGTTCTCTCCTGACCTGACTGCCCTTAACCAACAGAAAAACATCCTATGGCGTTCTGCATTAGCATCGAACAGCCCCCGTGATATGCAACTTTTCAGGGAAGCCAGAAACCAATATACACAGGCAGTTAGAAAAGCCAAGGCTAGCTTTTTCAAGCAGAAATTTGCTTCCTGCAACACAAATTCAAAAAAGTTCTGGGACACTGTAAAGTCCATGGAGAATAAGAACACCTCCTCCCAGCTTCCAACTGCTCTGAAGATAGGAAACACTGTCACCACCGACAAATCCACTATAATTAAGAATTTCAATAAGCATTTTTCTACGGCTGGCCATGCTTTCCACCTGGCTACCCCCACCCCGGACAACAGCACTGCCCTCCCCTCTGCTACTCGCCCAAGCCTTCCCCATTTCTCTTTCTCCCAAATACAGTCAGCTGATGTTCTAAAAGAGCTGCAAAATCTGGACCCTTACAAATCAGCCGGGCTAGATAATCTGGACCCTTTCTTTCTAAAACTATCTGCTGAAATTGTTGCCACCCCTATTACCAGCCTCTTCAACCTCTCTTTCGTGTCGTCTGAGATTCCCAAAGATTGGAAAGCAGCTGCGGTTATCCCCCTCTTCAAAGGGGGGGACACTCTTGACCCTAACAGCTACAGACCTATATCTATCCTACCCTGCCTTTCTAAGGTCTTCGAAAGCCAAGTCAACAAACAGATTACCGACCATTTCGAATCCCACCATACCTTCTCCGCTATGCAATCTGGTTTCAGAGCTGGTCATGGGTGCACCTCAGCCACGCTCAAGGTCATAAACGATATCTTAACCGCCATCGATAGGAAAAAATACTGTGCAGCCGTATTCATTGACCTGGCCAAGGCTTTTGACTCTGTCAATCACCACATCCTCATCGGCAGACTCAACAGCCTTGGTTTCTCTAATGATTGCCTCGCCTGGTTCACCAACTACTTCTCTGATCGAGTTCAGTGTGTCAAATCGGAGGGTCTGTTGTCCGGGCCTCTGGCAGTCTCTATGGGGGTGCCACAGGGTTCAATTCTTGGACCGACTCTCTTCTCTGTATACATCAATGATGTCGCTCTTGCTGCTGGTGATTCTCTGATCCACCTCTACGCAGACGACACTATTCTGTATACTTCTGGCCCTTCTTTTGACACTGTGTTAACAACCCTCCAGGCGAGCTTCAATGCCATACAACTCTCCTTCCGTGGCCTCCAATTGCTCTCAAATACAAGGAAAACTAAATGCATGCTCTTCAACCGATCGCTGCCTGCACCTGCCCGCCTGTCCAACATCACTACTCTGGACGGCTCTGACTTAGAATATGTGGACAACTACAAATACCTAGGTGTCTGGTTAGACCGTAAACTCTCCTTCCAGACTCACATCAAACATCTCCAATCCAAAGTTAAATCTAGAATTGGCTTCCTATTCCGCAACAAAGCATCCTTTACTCATGCTGCCAAACATACCCTTGTAAAACTGACCATCCTACCAATCCTCGACTTCGGTGATGTCATTTACAAAATAGCCTCCAAAACCCTACTCAATAAATTGGATGCAGTCTATCACAGTGCCATCCGTTTTGTCACCAAAGCCCCATATACTACCCACCACTGCGACCTGTACACTCTCGTTGGCTGGCCCTCGCTCCATACTCGTCGCCAAACCCACTGGTTCCAGGTCATCTACAAGACCCTGCTAGGTAAAGTCCCCCCTTATCTCAGCTCGCTGGTCACCATAGCAGCACCTACCTGTAGCACGCGCTCCAGCAGGTATATCTCTCTAGTCACCCCCAAAACCAATTCTTCCTTTGGCCGCCTCTCCTTCCAGTTCTCTGCTGCCAATGACTGGAACGAACTACAAAAATCTCTGAAACTGGAAACACTTATCTCCCTCACTAGCTTTAAGCACCAGCTGTCAGAGCAGCTCATAGATTACTGCACCTGTACATAGCCCATCTATAATTTAGCACAAACAACTACCTCTTTACCTACTGTATTTATTTATTTATTTTGCTCCTTTGCACCCCATTATTTCTGTCTCTACTTTGCGCTTTCTTCCACTGCAAACCAACCATTCCAGTGTTTTTATTTTTTATTTTACTTGCTGTGTTGTATTTACTTCGCCACCATGGCCTTTTTTATATTTTTATTTATTTATACATATATTTGTTTGCCTTCACCTCCCCTATCTCACCTTACTTGCTCACATTGTATATAGACTTATTTTTTTCACTGTATCATTGACTATATGTTTGTTTTACTCCATGTGTAACTATGTGTTGTTGTATGTGCCGAACTGCTTTGCTTTATCTTGGCCAGGTCGCAATTGTAAATGAGAACGTGTTCTCAATTTGCCTACCTGGTTAAATAAAGGTGAAATAAAAAAATAAAATAAAAATAAAACACACACACACACACACTGATATTTGATGAGATGTTGTATTATTTTCGGGGAACACCTGGGTCTGTACGAGAAAGTAAGAAAAGTAAAGTTTGATCTGAGAGCGCCAGGAAGTGACGTTATCTAAAAAGCCCTGTTACGGCCTTTTTATACTTTGCCTCGTCTCGTCTGAACAGAAGTCGCGTAAATCACAGGATTAGTTTTACATCCCATCATTTCAACATTTTAAAATGTAATCGTACTGATGTAAGACTCTCTTGGACATATTAGTAGAGGACAGACAGCGCCGGCATGACTGTACTGAATCTGTGTCTCCATCATCCAGAGAGTGCAAGGATGCATTTCATTTTAATGAACAGCCCTGAGACTCTGTCAGACTCTGTGTTGCCTGTTTTACTTCCTGATTTTCCAGGAACAGACCAAGACAGTGATGTCAGACCTCTCGTCTCTCTGGATCTATTTATCATCTTTGGTCGGAATCTGAGTGGGCACTTTGTGTTGAAGTCAATGATGTTCCAAAAATGACACTGCAATGGTATTTTGTATCAATTTCCAATCATAGCCAGTAGTCACTGATGAATAAGGGGGTATTTTGTGCATTGAATAACTACACGCCATAACTCCCCTACAGGGACACACACTCCTGCCCTATGTGTAAGGTATTGTCCGACTAATCCCCACAATCGTTGTCATTGCTATAGTCTGCCATTCTAAACACTGCCCACACACACAGGAGTCGGGGTTGCTAGGGCAACCAAGACACTCGACAACCCTCTCGTATTTTATCCTCAAGAAGCCTTCCCCCACTGTGATGGAACAATATATCTGTTTTGGAGACCTCTTTGGCGGATGGAGATTCATTATATATTTTATCAATTAACTTAATGACTGTGGTATAGCTGGCTTTGTTTTGAATTGGGGTTTTCCTGTTTATAGTTAGATTTTGTGGAGTCCTCACTCTCTGTGATACCAGGTCCGTGTCCCAAATGGCACCCTATTCCCTACATAGTGTACTTTTTTTTATACCATCGACTATCGACCTATGGGCACTGGTCAAAAGTAGTCTAAATAGGGAATAGGGTGCCATTTTGGGACATATCCTGTTTTAATGGGAAGTCGTGAAGTACTGTAGCAGAGTAAACAATGGTCCCTTAGAGTCAGATGACTGCCTGTTGTGTTTTAACTGTGGGAATTTCTCAGTGCCATGGATGTGGCTGGTTAGGTCTCTGAGACACACACACACACACACACACACACACACACACACACACACACACACACACACACACACACACACACACACACACACACACACACACACAGCTACATGACCTTCTCTTCCTCTGATGCTGGATGTAGCCTGTGATAAAAAGATAACCAGTCATAATAAATGTTTTGCTGGCCAGGAACAGCCAGGGGAATCTAGAAAGCCTGTCATGGCCAAACCACAGCCTGGATGTCCAGGGCCAGCTGTCTCAATGTCTCTCTGTCTCTGTGGGATTGGGGCTGTGGGTCACGGCCTAGAGCTCAATGCTACTTGGACAGATATGAGATTTATCTATAATTTACTGATAGTACAAATAAATAAAGAGATCACATAAAGATAGACAGGAGAGCATTGCTGAATGGAAGAAAGGGGTTTACCTTTTCTGTACTGTTTTGTGACAAGACGGGGAGCTTTGATCAACCATATCCCTCCAAAGTGTGGAGTGTGTTAAAGGTGGATGTTTTTCTTTATCGCTCAGCTTCTCACTTCTCTGATTCTCCACTTCTGCATTTCCCGCTTCACTCCACTTAGTACACAAGGCCCTTCACAGGCCACTAAAGGCTGCTGGGTAGGGTTCAGCGGGAGGTCAGACGTCTGTTTTACTACGACTGTGATGGGGTTGTCTCACCTAGCTATCTTAAGATAAATGCACTAATTGCATGTCTCTCTGGATAACAGCGTCTGCTGAATGAATTACATGTTTAAAAAAATGTGTGTCTATCCATCTGTGCGCCAGAATGAGGGCCAGGCCTTGATATTGTTCCATAATGTCTCCCATTCACAGACGGTACGATAGAGTGCTGTGTGCTCATAGATAGGACAGGGCAGCTCCCCTCGATCTATCAGACAGTCCACACTGTAGTCTACCCGGAACAGATCAGACATGACACATAAGGAAGGCTGTGTGTGCTCAGAGACCGATTTAGAGACCGAGAAAGAGTCCTGTTCCAACCAGACTAGACAGGTGTTTGTACTTTATGATGTTAGTGTCTTCGTTTCTTTGTCTGCTTTTTTTGTGTCTGCTTTTCTTCATACATATCCTCCTCTCCCATTCTAGCGTACAATGGCATCATTCTACGATGGCAGCTAGCTAAATCAGTTTACTGCCTGTCTGCATGCCAAGGCTACAGCTAACTACGGTCTACAATGCATCCTGATTGTAAATCAAACTTTAGTACCCTACTCCCACTGA
Source organism: Salvelinus fontinalis (assembly GCF_029448725.1). Lineage (NCBI taxonomy): Eukaryota > Metazoa > Chordata > Actinopteri > Salmoniformes > Salmonidae > Salvelinus > Salvelinus fontinalis. The sequence continues at coordinate 39,840,571 of NC_074685.1, forward strand.
TGTCTTTATAGAGGACAACAAGCCTGTTCTGTCCGACAGCCAAGCCGAAGAATGAAGGGTGTTTGTACAGCAGTGTGCAGGATGTAGTCCCCTTGGACAATTAAAGAGGATGTGGAGGTGTTAACACTAACAGGGGACTAGGCTGGCTTAGCCCCCTAGAGTCGATGTCCGAGGAAAATTATATTTAGCGCAATAAAACCGATACGCAGCGGCCACCGATTCAAATGTCTGGAATACGAGTGCATCGGTCCGCAAACCGATCCAAATATGGTGGGGGTGAAATCCAAAGTTGTGATATACTGCACACTGAGTATACAAAACATTAATAACACCTGCTCCATCGTGACAGACTGAGCAGGTGATCCCACTTGATAAATCCACTTCAATGAAATGATTTTTAAGCTTTGAGACATTTTTTTTATTTGACCTTTATTTAACTAGGCATGTCAGTTAAGAACAAATTGTTATTTTCAATGACGGCCTAGGAACAGTGGGTTGACTGCCTTGTTCAGGGGCAGAATGACAGATTTGTACCTTGTGGGCTCGGGGATTCGATCTCGCAACCTTTCGGTTACTAGTCCAACGCTCTAACCACTAAGCTACGCTGCCGCCCCACTACACTACACATTGTACACTAAGGACCTGGGGAAGAATTGCAGGGGAGAGGAGAAGAATGAGCCTATTTGAAAGGTAGAAATAAATCGTGACATCTTGTATATTTTTTTTTTTTTAAAGTAGCTTTAATGCTAGAAAATATTGGAGATATCTGGTTTAGTTTAGTATTGGCGTGTTGTGCTCTCCGGCGCCACCTCCTCTACCTGGTCTCACACACACACACACACACACACACACACACACACACACACACACACACACACACAGTCAGTCCTTCTGCTCCATGGGGAAGCTAGGCCTGTGATTGTAGTGGAGGGGCAGGAAGGAAATCCTTTCAGGGAACAGGAAGAGGCCAGGGACCGCCACTGAGCACTCTCTCTGTGGAGGACTGGAGAATTCTTCCTACTCCCAGTGAAAGATCCCATTTCATAATGAAAGGAAGACACGGCAAACCGTCAGAGGCCAAATCAAGCAAAGGGAATTGAAATAAAGAACATTGTTGTGATCGTGAGGATGTAACAATGATCTTATGTATCTCTATAGATATACCAGGACACAGGGCCCTGTTGGAGAGCAAGAGTGGTAGGAGAAGAGGGGGATGAAACCAACTGGAGGGAAATATATTAATGAATGAGATGAGATGAGATACAACCATGGTCAATCATAGAAGAGAGAGAGGGGGCGAGCGGTCGTGCCAATGGCCAAAGTGAGACTGAGGGAGTGAGAGGGGGGAGAGAACTATTGTCAAACAAACAAGAGAAAGGGGGCCCTTGACCAGAGGGAGAGTCTGTGTGTGTCTGAATGGAATGGCGGTCATCGGTTTCCCACAGATAAGTGCTCTTTGTTGGTGGCAGACGCCTATCAGCGGGCCATCAGCAGCCGGCCTGTCTCTGTCTGTGTCTCTGACGTGTGTGTGTGTGTCAGTGTGTAGCGAGCTACTGCCTGACTGTGTGATCAGAGGTCTGAGTTATGCCCTGACCCCTCTCTAATCCCCAAGAGCCTCAGTGTCTGCTACTGCCTCATCTCCTCCCCACACGCACACACACACACACACTGATAGATAGACGCCATATCGGATGTTGGCTGACTAGTCATGTCCACAACTGGGACAGATCGTCCCCTCAACTGGATGAGCACAGATTAGAGACTGCCTGGGGGATGTCCACACTGGAACAAAGTGTGTAATGTGGCAGAAACGGCCAACATGCCTTGGAGGCCTGGGCAGACAGACAGACGGGTTTGGTCAAGGCTCTCTATCGATTTGTTGTGATCACATGTGTGACTCGGCGACGTGGTGAATCTGAATGAATGGGTGAGAGCTGTGGAATCATGACTATGTCACAATGCGCCCTTCGTCTCTGCTCTGTAGATGGGATGGGGCCTGGATGGACGGACAGACACTCACTGCTTTTTTTGTTTGTTCGATGTATTGTTTCCCCTCTTCAAGGTAGGGCCAATTTCCCTACTACTTATTCACTCCCAGTCCCAGCATGATAGCATGATCCCGTTTCACATGGCACCACATGTGAAACGGGATCATCTTTAGCCCTGTGCCCGTGTGATCTTCAGTGGGGTATTCCCAGGAAGTCTGTCAGCCATCCAACCACTCAGTCAGACAGTCAATCACTTAGCCTGCCTACAGTCAGTCAGGCTGTCTGTAGGCAGGGCGGTAGCCAACATATTCATCTATTCATCAAACCAGTTTTATATCAGCCCTCTTATTTGTCTCCATGGGAGAGGAAAGAGAGCTTTGAAGCCACCCAACCAACTGGATTGTAATTTCCCTTTTACTGTACTGTCATTATCATTATGTTCCAACGCTCTGGGCAAAATGTCAATCTTAAGGTGATTCCAGACCGACAAATGGCTTAGTTTCCAGTGAAAACTGTTGCAAAACTCTTACCAACACCAGTTGTAAAACGGTTTGGCTAAATCCACGGTAACATACAATGGCATTGACACCGTTGATCGCAGTTGCTCCCTTTCGTTTGTACTCTGTGCATTGAGTCGTCGTCATCACTTGTGGCAGGGAGTAGCCTTCGTCATTTGTTAAACACGCCGTCCTGCATGCTGTCTGTTGTAGATCATCTGTACTCGAACGTTGTCTCCCCACATACCATTTGGTAGCAGTTGCTCCACTTCCTTTGATGTTTGAGTTACTACCAGTGGTGTCAGTAGAGTTTTGTAATCTGTTTAGCATAGCATGCCTCCTGTCCAGTATCCCAAAAGCTACCACATCCTCCCCCCCCCCCCCCCCCCCCCCCCACACACACACACACACACACACACACACACACACACGCCCCTCAGCCCACCCCGTCCTGGCAGCCTGCCTGGGTTCTCCCAAAACAGACCATGGCTCCGATAAAGCGTTGCTCGAGTATACCACTATTTTATGCCTCAAGATTGTTTTTCTGGCTGGCTTTTGCGTCTGTTGTGGGGATTTGCACCCTGTCTACAGTAGGCCTGGGCCTGTCTGCCCCGACCCGTCCCCGCTCTCTTTCCTAGTCCCTGCCTGGGCACCCTGTCTGCTGTCTGCCTCGACGCAGCCCGGTCTCTTTCCGTGTCTGGGTACCCTGTCTACAGTACGCCTGGGCCTGTTTGCTGGGACATTCAGAGACTTGTCTCGAAGCCTCTCCTGCATTGTCTTGGCTGTGTGCTCAGGGTCGTTATCCTGTTGGAAGGTGAACCTTCGCCCCAGTCTGAGGTCCTGAGTGCTCTGGAGCAGGTTTTCATCAAGGATCTCTCTGTACTTTGCTCCGTTCATCTTCCCTCTAATCTCCCAGTCCCTGCCGCTGAAAAACATCCCCACAGCATGATTCTGCCTTCGTGGTGCTTCACCGTAGGGATGTTGCCAGGTTTCCTCCAGACTTGGCATTCAGGCCAAAGAGTTCAATCTTGGTTTCATCAGACCAGAGAATCTTGTTTCTCATGGTCTGAGAGTCCTTTAGGTTCCTTTTGACAAACTCCAAGCGGGCTGTCATGTGCCTTTTACTGAGGAGTGGCTTCCATCTGGCCACTACCATAAATGCCTGATTGGTGGAGTGCTGCAGAGATGGTTGACCTTCTGGAAGGTTCTCCCATCTCCACAGAGGATCTCTGGAGCTCTGTCAGAGTGACCATTGGGTTCTTGGTCACCTCCCTGACCAAGGCCCTTCTCCCTCAATTGCTCAGTTTGGCCGGGCGGCCAGCTCTAGGAAGAGTCTTTTTTGATGTATTGTTTTTCTCCCCTTTTTTCCCCCCAATTTCGTGGTATCCAATTGGTAGTTACGGTCTTGTAACCAAGCCGCACTGTTAGGAAGAGTCTTGGTGGTTACAAACTTCTTACATTTTAAGAATGATGGAGGCCGCTGTGTTCTTGGAGACCTTCAATGCCGCAGACATTTTTTGGTACCTTTCCCCAGATCTGTGCTTCTATACAATCCCGTCTTGGAGCTCTATGGACAATTCCTTCTACCTCATGGCTTGGTTTTTGCTCTGACAAGCACTGTCAACTGTGGGACCTTATATAGACAGGTATGTGCCTTTCCAAATCATGTTGAATCAATTGAATTTACCACAGGTGGACTTAAATCAAGTTGTAGAAACATCTCAAGGATGATCAATGGAAATAGGATTCACCTGAGCTGTGCGTCATAGCAAAGGGCCTGAATACTTATGTAAAGCAAGGTTTTTGTTTTTTATATTTTCTCAAATTAAAAATACTTTTTTGCTTTGTCATTATGGGATATTGTGTCGATTTTAAGTTTTTCTATTTAATTAATCAATTTTAGAATATGGCTGTAACGTAACAAAATGTGGAAAGAGTCAAGGGGTCTGAATACTTTCCGAATGCACTGTATGTGTGTCGGCAGTCGTCACAGCATTGTATGTTCTGCTGTGTGTATGTTTCTCCTAACGTTGGTAAATGTATTGGTGTGTGTGCATATTTATCCTGTTGTTGGTAAATCAGCACGCCTTCAGACCTCACGACGTCTGTTTTTAAGCTGCTGGCCCTCCTCCACCATGTCCTAATTCATTTACTCTACTGAAAATAAAACTAAGACTGGAAATAAATAACCAGCACAATCTGTCTGTTCTGTTCCTCTCAAACACACACACACATGATTATTTTCTGTCCCTGTCTGCTCCCCTCTCCCTCCCTTTCATGTTTCCAGTCAGAATGACTTGTTCCAGGAAGCTAGGGGTTTGAGAAATTCCCCCTGACCCTCTTTTTGGGCCTCATTTATCAATCGTGTGCATAACAAATTTGCCTGTAAATGTTTTGTAGGATTTCAGCATTTGTGAAAAGGTGTAGGAGCTCAAATTGTTAGACCATTTAGGGTGGAAGAAACGTGATAACTCTTGTGTGGGAGGGAGCTGTTTGAGTGAGCTGCTTTGGAAGAGAGAGTGTAGGTAGCTTGAACAACAGGTGTAACAAAACACTTCCAAGGTGTTAAACGTTGGATCAAATCTTGTGTGGGAGTTGTGAGAGTGTAGGCTGATGTGTTACTTTGCTGGTTCTGCTTTACTGACTGCCATCGCTTGTTAACGTCATCTCATCTCCTCACAAGTCGTCCTGCGTTAGACTCACAACAGTGTAGATGCGATTGAGCAGACGTACAGTTGGAAGTCAGAAGTTTACATACACTTATGATAAGAGTCATTAAAACTCGTTTGTCAACCACACCACCAATTTATTGTTATCAAACTATAGTTTGGCAAGTCGGTTTGGACATCTCCTTTGTGCATGACAAGTAATTTTTCTAACAATTGTTTACAGACAGAATATTTCACTTATAATTCACTGTATCACAATTCCAGTGGGTTAGAAGTTTACATACACTAAGTTGACTGTGCCTTTAAACAGCTTGGAAGATTCCAGAAAATGATATCATGGCTTTAGAAGCTTCGGATAGGCTAATTGACATCATTTGAGTCCATTGGAGGTGTACCTGTGGATGTATTTCAAGGCCTACCTTCAAACTCAGTGCCTCTTTGCTTGACATCATGGGAAAATCTAAAGAAATCAGCCAAGACCTCAGAAAATAAATTGTAGACCTCCACAAGTCTGGTTCATCCCTGTGAGCAATTTCCAAATGCCTGAAGGTACCACGTTCATCTGTACAAAGAATAGTACACAAGTATAAACACCATGGGACCACGCAGCCGTCATACTGCTCAGGAAGGAGATGCTTTCTGTCTCCTAGAGATGAACATACTTTGGTGCGAAAAGTGCAAATCAATCCCAGAACAACAGCAAAGGACCTTGCGAAGATGCTGGAGGAAACAGGTACAAAAGTATCTATATCCACAGTAAAAAGAGTCCTATATTGACATAACCTGAAAGGCTGCTCAGCAAGGAAGAAACCACTGCTCAAAAACTACCATTAAAAAAGCCAGACTACAGTTTGCAACTGCACATGGGGACAAAGATCTTACTTCATGGTTAAATGTCCTCTGGTCTGATGAAACAAAAATATAACTGTTTGGCCGTAATGACCATTATGTTTGGAGGAGAAAGGGGGAGGCTTGCAAGCCGAAAAACATCATCCCAACCGTGAAGCACGGGGGTGACAGCATCATGTTGTGGGGGTGCTTTGCTGCAGGAGGGACTATTCACAAAATAGATGGCATCATGAGGTAGGAGACGTATGTGGATATATTGAAGCAACATCTCAAGACATCAGTCAGGAAGTTAAAGCTTGGTCGCAAATGGGTCTTCCAAATGGACAATGATCCCAAGCATACTTCCAAAGGTGTCAAAATGGCTTAAGGACAACAAAGTCAAGGTATTGGAGTGGTGAGCAAGGAGACCTACAAACCTGACTCAGTTCCACCAGCTCTGTCAGGAGGAATGGGCCAAAATTCACTCAACTTATTGTGGAAAGATTATGGAATGCTACCCAAAACATTTGACCCAAGTTAAACAATTTAAAGGCAATGCTACCGAATACTAATTGAGTGTATGTAAACTTCTGACCCACTGGGAATGTGATGAAAGAAATAAAAGCTGAAATATATCATTCTCTCTACTATTATTCTGACATTTCACATTCTTAAAATGAAGGGGTGATCCAAACTGACCTTAGACAGGGACTTTGTACTAGGATTAAATGTGAGGAATTGTGAAACTGAGTTTAAATGTATTTGGCTAAGGTGTATGTAAACTTCCGACTTCAACTGTAGATTTCTCAAATATATGTCATGCCAGTGTCTTGTCTATGATGGTGCTAGCTGTTAGTGTATGACTCGTTAACAGCACACAGATGGAAACCTGAGAGACCGACAGCCTGCTGGGTGTACAAGAATACGGTAGATACTGTTCAAGGTTCACTTCACAATCAACTCTCAGCCATTTCTCATCATGATGATTTGATGTCACTATCTCTTATGTTCATTATGACGTTCATTGTATGGGCCAGTCTGGATTTATTCTCACAGACCTTGGGTTATGATCAACTGAATATGACACACACACACACACACACACACACACACACAGACACACAGAGTGTGGTAGACCACTGTAAACTCTTATTCATCCTAACACAGACACTTTTCTCTCAGAGGGAGCCTGATAGCTGGGGAGAAATGCCAAACAGGCATGAACGGGATGCAGTGTTAATTCCCTGGTTGAATAGCAAGAGAAGGGCAGTGTTGTTGTTGTGTGGGTGGTGTGGCAGACCAAGGGCTAGCCTGGAGCCGAGGATGTGGCCTCAATGCACCCTGCCTTCTTCCAGCCCAGGCGCCAGTCCCTGTGTCCACATTAACTCTCTCCTCCTCCTCTTCTGTAATGGCGCGACAGGGCCAGAGCCAGAGAGGCACATGCAATATTGCATTATTGTATTTGTGTAGTGGGCAGGCGGGCAGGGTAAGCAAGCCAGATGCATAACAGTGAGGTAGAGGGGGTAGAGAGAAAAGAGGGGGGAGAAAGAAAGAGATTGAGAGAGAGCGAGGCGGATAAAGAGAGAGTCAGTAGAGTGAGTCAGGAAGCGTTGCTGCCAGACAGCCAGGCCCTGGCTCTGCTTTGCTCTGTTCTGTGTCCAAAATGCCACCCTAATCCCTTTATAGTGCAATACTAGTATTATATCCTTTTTTTTAGGTAGTGTGCTACGTAGGGAATAGGGTATCATTTTGGACGGAGACCTGCTCTCACAGAGATGGGTGTGGTGTAGCCGGTCTGGTGCCAGTGATGAGCAGGGCTCAGTCACAAGGGCTCCTTATCTACCCCACTCCTCTCCTCCCTCTCACCCCCGACTCCCCCGCTCCATTGGGTTACTGCCGCCAGCCGCCACCGCTAGACGCCATGCAAGGAATTAGCTTGGAGTGCTTGACCAGCACTGTGGCCCCTGGGCAGGCCACAGACTGGGGGCTGAGGGAGACTGGCTAGGACGCCACTATCCTGAGGGGGGACTGGGGGGGAGGCGGTCAGAGGGGAGAGCAGGGATGTGACCATGGTTTGTTTTTTGCTGTTTTTTCCGAATGCACCGTATGTGTGTCGGCAGTCGTCACAGCATTGCATGTTCTGCTGTGTGTATGTTTCTCCTAACGTCGGTAAATGTATTGGTGTGTGTGCATATTTATCCTGTTGTTGGTAAATCAGCACGCCTACTGGTGTTTTGTTTATGTCCTTTGGCCGAGGCACTGAGATGTCCAGGCAGATTTTCCACCCACCGGATCCATACAGTCCAGCTCCAGGGCATTAGACTGAGTTGGACAGAGTCAGGGATACACACACACACAGAAAGATTACTGCTCCCCAGTCACATTTTACATGAACAAAATGCGTTTGCTGTGCTTCAGTTCTTTCTCCAAGCACACAGATGAATATGGACCAAAGCATTAACCCAGCGGGTAAAAGAAGGAACGTGGTTTTGTCGATAGCAGAGCTATTACTGCCCATAATTGTGTAGGAAGAGCAGTCAGGCTTGGAAACAGGGCTGTAGTAATGTCTGTCACCACTAGATGGAGACAGATCCATTTCACTTTGATAAAGATTAGTCTTCTAACACACGGTCTGTGTTCTTTCCTCTGATAGTAGAAGGCTTAGTAGAGCCAGAATGCACTGTGTTAAAAAAAAATACAGTACCATGTTCAGAATGTATTTTTAATAGCAACATCTCAATTTTTGGTCCTTACATTCCTTTCTGTACCAGGCGTTGTAGGTTGCTTCTTTTCATTGTCCCATTTTCTGTACATTTATTTTTTAGCATAATTTCTACAAAATATTTTGAAATATATTTATGAGCAGTTACTAGCGCCTATAATCATGCTTTTCACATTTGCTTATAAGGTGTTATAAATATGCTTATAAAGCACAGGGATTTTTTTTCATGGTTCGAGCTATGCCCTTTAGTTTCAGGGAAGGGAAATCTTAACGCTACAGCATACAATGACATTCTAGAGAATTCTGTGCTTCAAACTTTGTGGCAGCAGTTTGGGAAAGGCCCTTTCCTGTTTCAGCATGACAATGTCCCTGTGCACAAAACGAGAGATCCATACAGAAATGGTCTGTCGAGATCGGTGTGGAACGTCTGCACAGAGCCCTGACCACAACCCCATCGAACACCTTTGGGATAAATTGGAACGCCGACTGCAAGCCAGACCAAATCAAATTCTATGTGTCACATGCGCCAAATACAACAGGTGTAGACCTTACAGTGAAATGCTTACTTACAAGCCCTTAACCCAACAATGCAGTTTTAAGGGGAAAAAATATGTAAAAAATTAAGAGATAAGAATAACAAATGATTAAAGAGCAGCAGTAAATAACAATAGCGGGGCTAAATACAGGGGGTACCGGTACAGAGTCAATGTGGGGGGCACCGGTGTCGAGGTAATATGTACATGTAGGTAGAGTTATTAAAGTGACTATACATAACTATAACAGAGAGTAGCAGCAGTCTGGGTAGCCATTGATTAGCTGTTCAAGAGTCTTATGGCTTGGGGGTAGAAGCTATTTAGGGGCCTCTCGGACCTAGACTTGGTGCTCCGGTACCGCTTGCCGTGCGGTAGCAGAGAGAACAGTCTATGACTAGGGTGGCTGGAGTCTTTGACAATTTTTAGGGCCTTCCTCTGACACCATCTGGTATAGATGTTCTAGATGCAGGAAGCTTGGCCCTGGTGATGCCAGCAGCATACCACCCTGCATCCCACTGCTGGCTTGCTTCTGAATCTGAGCAGGGTTGGTCCTGGTCAGTTCCTGGATGGGAGACCAGATGCTGCTGGAAGTGGTGTTGGAGGGCCAGTAGGAGGCACTCTTTCCTCAGGTCTAAAAACAAATATCCCAATGCCCCAGGGCAGTGCCCAGTGTAGGGTGCCGTCTTTCGGATTCCACGTTAAATGGGTTTCCTGACTCTGTGGTCACTAAAGATCCCATGGCACTTATTGTAAGAGATGGGGTGTTAACCCTGGTGTCCTGGATAAATTCCCAAGCTGTCCCTCATTCCGTCACCTAATCATCCCCAGTTCACAAATGGCTCATTCATCCCCCTCCTCTCCCCTGTAACTATTGCCCAGGTCGTTGCTGTAAATGAGAATGTGTTCTCAGTCAACTTACCTGGTAAAATAAAATAAATAAATAAAAAATGTACTGGGCTGAACCCTCTGTAATGCCTTGCGGTCGGAGGCAGTTGCCATAACAGGCAGTGATGCAAGCCGTCAGGATGCTCTCGATGGTGCAGCTGTAAATTGTTTTGAGGATCTGAGGACCCATGCCAAATCTTTTCAGTCTCCTGAGGGAGAATAGGTTTTGTTGTGCCCTCTTCAAGACTGTTTTTGTGTGTTTGGACCATGTTAGTTTGGTGGTGATGTGGACGCCAAGGAACTTGAAGCTCTCAACCTGCTCCACTACAGCTCTGTTGATGAGAATGGGGGCATGCTAGGTCCTCCTTTTCCTGTAGTCCACAATCATCTCCTTTGTCTTGATCACGTTGACGGAGAGGTTGTTGTCCTTGCACCACACGGTCAGGCCTCTGACCTCCTGCCGATAGGCTGTCTCATTGTTGTCGATCAGGCCTACCACCGTGTCGTCAGCAAACTTAACGATGGTGTTGGAGTCGTGCAGTCATGAGTGAACAGGGAGTACAGGAGGAGGGGACTGAGCACGCACCCCTGAGGGGCCCCTGTATCGAGGATCAGCGTAGTGGATGTGTTGTTACCTACCTTTACCACCTGGGGGTGGTCCGTCAGGATGTCCAGGATCCAGTTCCAGAGGGAGGTGTTTAGTCCTATGGTCCTTAGCTTAATGATGAGCTTTGAGGGCACTATGGTGTTGAACGCTGAGCTGTAGTCAATGAATAGCATTCTCACATAGGTGTTCCTTTGGTCCAGGTGTGAAAGGGCAGTGTGGAGTGCAATAGAGATTGCATCATCTGTGGATCTGTTGGTGCAGTATGCAAAAATGGAGTGGGTCTAGGGTTTCTGGGATAATGGTGATGTGAGCCATGACCAACCTTTCAAAGCATTTCATGGTTACAGACGTGAATGCTACGGATCGGTAGTCATTTAGGCAGGTTACCTTACCTTACCTACCTGTTCTTGGCGAGGGAGAGCTTTGTACACGTTTCTGTGTGTGGAGTAAAGGTGGTCGAGAATATTTTTCCCCCTCTGGTTGCACATTTAACATGCTGAAAGTGTTATGTTACGAATAGCCGATTCATTAACATGTTTTGCTCATATTACATACATCTTCCAAAAAGACCTAATATTTCGTGACTACTGATGCAACCTCCTTCCTTGTCGAACTGACAGTCATTGACCTACAAATCATTTTGCATGCTAAACCACCATAGGGAATTCAGTAGCCTAGTCAATCTTAGCCTAGGCAGCCGATAGTGGGTAATACACTCGTGTCCCCTATGGACCGGCTCGTACGGCTCGCATTCTCCATTCAAGCTGCAAAGGCGTCATGTTCCTCCATAGCTAGCTTGAATGGCGAGCCGCCGGGAAAGAAACAGAAAAAAATTGTGTGTACTGTCTTAATAAAACACAATTTTCCACCACCATTTTCAGATTTTTTTTATGCTTTAAGATGTTGCTTTAAGATTGTCTGAAAATCCCAAAATGGTGGGGGCCTTATTAGTTGAGTGACTATGTAATTTGTTAGGTGCTGTAACGGCAGCCTTCCTCCTCTTCGTCTGAAGAGGAGGTGTAGCAGGGATCGGACCAAGAGGCAGCGTAGTTTGTGCTCAACATGATTTAATCAAGACGAATAACGTGAACACTTACAAAATACAAAAATAACAAACGTGGCAAACCGAAACAGTCCTCTCTGGTGAAACGAACACAAAGACAGGAAACAACCACCCACAAACCCCAACACAAAACAAGCCACCTAAATATGATTCCCAATCAGAGACAACACAAAACACCTGCCTCTGATTGAGAACCATATTAGGCCAAACATAGAAACAGACAAACTAGACACACAACATAGAATGCCCACCCAGCTCACGTCCTGATCAACACTAAAACAAGTAAAACACACAAGAACTATGGTCAGAACATGACAGGTGCAGTATACGGAAAATATAAACGTTCTCTCACATCGAAAATAATACATGCAGGAAGTCCAATCGGTTGTGAGGTATGGCAAATACATTGTTGTGATACATTTGGGTTCCGGGTTCACAATTACTTTTTCCGAAATCTCTGCCCAGCAAGGAGGAAAGGAGCCGACCTAATCCCGCCTCCCACTTTTACCTTTCAACCCCTTTTCACCTGGCAATCAACATTGTCCATCTTCCCTCTCTGACTGTAGGCTACATCCCTAGTTGCATGGTGTGATCAGATCATTACAGCAAAATATATCTACTAAAATGAGAGGGAAAGACGGGTGACAAGTAACATCCACTTCATAGGATGGGCTGAAAGGTTCAGTTATGTCACAAATGTTTCATTTGATTGTAACTTTCCTACAGTAGCCAGCTCACAGTTGACATATCCTTATAAATTAAATTAATTTCTGTTGCAGATATAAAAGAAAGGCTTGGTACTGATGCATGCATCTATCGAAATGCGATTTAGGCTCACTGTCCAAGTTTTCATTGGGGTAAATCAATTATGCTATTATTACATTTATGATTAGCCTACATTTACATTTTCAAATCGGTAGAATGACAATCATTTACAAGATGATGCAGGGGATTTAGTTTGCAAGCCAGGGCCAAATTGCCTTCCTGGAGCGAGCAAAATAATGTGATGATGTTGGCTAATTTCATAAAATGGGAAAGTATTCTCATAGCCTGTTTTGTATCAAATACACTCGCCTTAAATACCCTACTCTTTGAAAGTTGTGTATTGATTATACAGTGCCTTCAAAAAGTATTCATACCCCTTGACTTTGTGTCACTGGCCTACGCACGTTACCCCATAATGTCTAAGTGGAATTATGTTTTTAGAAACATTTACAAATTCATTAGAATTGAAAAGCTGAAATATCTTGTCAACTATTCAAGCCCTTGGTTATGGCAAGCTTAAATAAGTCCAGGAGTAAAAATGTGTTTAACAAGTCACATAATAAGTTGCATGCACTTACTCTGTGCAATAATAGTGTTTAACATGATTTTTTTAATGACTGCCTCATATCTGTACTCCACACATACAATTCTCTGTAACTGTCATGGTCGAAACATATTGATACAGCAGTAGCTAAGATGGGGAGAAGTCCGTCGCTAGCACACAGCTCGGACACCCATGCATACCCCGCAAGACATGCCACCAGGGGTCTCTTCACAGTCCCCGAGTCTAGAACAAACTATGATAGGCGCACATTACTACATAGAGCCATGACTACGTGGAACTCTCTTCCACATCAGGTAACTGATGCAAGCATTCGAATCAGATATATATAAAAAAACAAACAGATGATAATACACCTTAAGGAACAGCTGGGACTGTGAAGCAACACAAACGGATGCATGCATACACACACATGATAACATAGGCACTATTCACACACACACGTACACATGGATTATGTGTTGTAGATATGTGGTAGTGGAGTATGGGCCTGAGGGCACACACTTAGTGTGTTGTGAATTCTGTAATGAATGTATTGTAATGTTTTTTTAAATTGTATAACTGCCTTAATTTTGACCGGACCCCAGGAAGAGTAGCTTGGCAGCATCTTATGGGGATCCATAATAAATGCAAATACCATGAGGCCCATGGTGACTTTTTAAAGCAGTTACACAGTTTACTGGCTGCGATAGGAGAAAACTGAGGATCGATCAACAACATTGTACTTACTCCACAATACTAACCTAAATGACAGAGTGAAAAGAAGGAAGCCTTTACAGAATAAAAAATATTCCAAAACAAGCATCCTGTTTGCAATAAGTAAAATTGCAAAAGAACGTGGCAAACAATGTGTCTTTATGGCCTGAATACAAATCATTATGTTTGTAGCAAATCCAACACAACACATCACTGAGTAACGCTCTAAATATTTTCACGCATGGTGGTGACTGCATCACGTTATGGGTATGCTTGTCATCGGCAAGGACTGAAGGAAAACCTTTTTTAGTCTGCTTTCCAACAGACACTGAGAGACAAATGCACCTTTCAGCAGGACAATGACCTAAAACACAAGTCCAAATGGTAAGAAACCCCAGTGTTGCATTGAATGTTCCTGAGTGGTCTAGTTAGTTTTGACTTAAATCGGCTTGAAAATGGCTGTCTAGCAATGATAAGTAAACGAACTTGACAGAGCTTGAAGAATTGAAATCCTTCAGAGTCTTTTCAGAGTCTATTGACGCACCTGTGCGTCATTCTGAGTAACTAAGAAATATTTCCGTTTAAGCTAGAGATATTGCATGGGCTCCGTCTCCATCCACCACATCCGCCTATGTCTGCCTTCCGCATCTGCCGTGTTTTGTCAGACCATGAGGCATCCTGAAAATCACCTCGATATAGGACAGACATTTCAAAATTGTATTCCAAGGGGTATGAATACTGTCGTGATAAATGGCGGTCACTGCAGTCAACAGCTGCAGTGTTGCTCATTGGATTACCCCGTATCGTGGAATAGGCTATGTGAATGTTTATGAAGACAGAAGGCAGACATATGGAATTATTTCATTTGGATGGATGGTTGACATGATCAAAGGTAGGCGGATACTTTCGTATCTAAAACGTCTGTTTCGCTCACGGGACTCAAGCCTGGATGGGCTCGCGCCTAGTAAAAACCTTAGCCTATCGCGCAATATATTCCAAAATTCACCAGCGACGACATTAGGAGATAAGGATTGTGAGCACAGTGTTTCTGATCAGATCAATGATGATCTTCGAATGGATTTGTGTGGCTACGATGCCATCTTTAGAGCACAGCATGAAATAGGCTACTACCGAGGTCTGATGTTGCTTCTAACAATATAGTAAAAGGTGTGTTGTGTTGGTGTCGGGTGATGTGCTAAAGTCTGTATAACCCTGTGACGTACAGTACCAGTCAAAAGTTTTGGACACACCTACTCATTCAAGGGTTTTTCTTTATTTTTACTATTTTCTACGTTGTAGGATAATAGTGAAGACGTCAAAACTATTAAATAACACATATGGAATCATGTAGTAAACCCAAAAAAGTTTTAAGCAAATCAAAATATATTTTATGTTCTTCAAAGTAGCCACCCCTTTGCCTTGAGACAGCTTTGCATATTCCATATGTGTTATTTCATAGTTTTGAGGGCTTCACTATTATGTTCCCTCCAGGTGGGTTGTGGAGTGTGTTCGCGCTGGTTGGAGCCGGCAGTAAGCCAGGATTGGACCAGGAACAGAACCCTCTGCCTCTGTCCAATCAGAGCCTGTTATTGCTTCTGGTGCTAGCCAATCTGACAGATGGACCCAACAACTGTCCCAACCCCTACAGACAGGCTGTCACGTGCTTCAAAAACGCACAAGGTACAGAATATGCACTAGTACCAGTAAAAGATGACAGGGGGACCTTTTCAATGAATGGGTACTGAACCTGTGTGTTTTCCACAGACACGTCATCCATCCCTACAGAGCAGCACCATATGTTCCAGATCAACTTCAACAGCCTATACACAGCTCTGTGTGAGCAGCAGAGATCCGACCAGGCTACACTGATACTCTACACACTGCTACACCAGAACACCAACATGAGGACATACATGCTGTCACGCACAGACATGGAGAACCTGGTGAGTTAGCCGCTAACTGCGCACACGTACACTACTCTCTGCAACACTGCTGCATCGAAACGCAAACGTGAGGGACATATGCACAGTTTATCAGGTACACGTTTCAAATCTTGTGGGTCACGTTGTCCGGCGTTCTCCGAACGGGAACTCTGAAATGTACTCTGGGTAATCTTGAGTCATCCTCTTTGACTTGGTTCTTCTTTTTTCCCCGCGGAGACAGTGGGGCACAGTAGACAGCTGGTCCTGTGGGGTGTGCTGTGACGTCACCTCTAAGCAGGTTTTAAGTGTATTAGGGAGCGCAGATGGGGGAGCGCCACAGACCATTGCTCTGCAGGACCCACCTGTGACAGAGGATCACTCCCACACACAGTGGAACCGTGCTTGAACAAACACACACACGCACACATGGGTGGACACACACAGCGCTTCCCAAAGCACCCCGCTGTGGAACAATGCTGGAGGCCTAAACACACAAACACACACGTTCTCTTAGTGCAGTCTGGGATGCAGTGTGTTGGGATGTTGGATTCGTGTCAGAGCTTGCTCAGTGCACTCTGCCTGCTTATTCTGCAACAGTGTCAGTCTGCACAGCAGGAATGCAGGATTTCACAATGGAAGTAGACAGAATGGCTGTTGAACCATGTCAGTTAAACCATCAAACAGAAACACCACGCAGACACGTACCCTGGAGAAACACCACGCAGACACGTACCCTGGAGAAACACCACGCAGACACGTACCCCGGAGAAACACCACGCAGACACGTACCCCGGAGAAACACCACGCAGACACGTACCCCGGAGAAACACCACGCAGACACGTACCCCGGAGAAACACCACGCAGACACGTACCCCGGAGAAACACCACGCAGACACGTACCCCGGAGAAACACCACGCAGACACGTACCCCGGAGAAACACCACGCAGACACGTACCCCGGAGAAACACCACGCAGACACGTACCCCGGAGAACCACCACGCAGACACGTACCCCGGAGAACCACCACGCGGACACGTACCCCGGAGAACCGCCACGCGGACACGTACCCCGGAGAACCGCCACGCGGACACGTACCCCGGAGAACCGCCACGCGGACACGTACCCCGGAGAACCGCCACGCGGACACGTACCCCGGAGAAACGCCACGCGGACACGTACCCCGGAGAACCGCCACGCGGACACGTACCCTGGAGAACCGCCACGCGGACACGTACCCTGGAGAACCGCCACGCGGACACGTACCCTGGAGAACCGCCACGCGGACACGTACCCTGGAGAACCGCCACGCGGACACGTACCCTGGAGAACCGCCACGCGGACACGTACCCTGGAGAACCGCCACGCGGACACGTACCCTGGAGAACCGCCACGCGGACACGTACCCTGGAGAACCGCCACGCGGACACGTACCCTGGAGAACCGCCACGCGGACACGTACCCTGGAGAACCGCCACGCGGACACGTACCCTGGAGAACCGCCACGCGGACACGTACCCTGGAGAACCGCCACGCGGACACGTACCCTGGAGAACCGCCACGCGGACACGTACCCTGGAGAACCGCCACGCGGACACGTACCCTGGAGAACCGCCACGCGGACACGTACCCTGGAGAAACGCCACGCGGACACGTACCCTGGAGAACCGCCACGCGGACACGTACCCTGGAGAACCGCCACGCGGACACGTACCCTGGGGAACCGCCACGCGGACACGTACCCTGGGGAACCGCCACGCGGACACGTACCCTGGGGAACCGCCACGCGGACACGTACCCTGGGGAACCGCCACGCGGACACGTACCCTGGGGAACCGCCACGCGGACACGTACCCTGGGGAACCGCCACGCGGACACGTACCCTGGGGAACCGCCACGCGGACACGTACCCTGGGGAACCGCCACGCGGACACGTACCCTGGGGAACCGCCACGCGGACACGTACCCTGGGGAACCGCCACGCGGACACGTACCCTGGGGAACCGCCACGCGGACACGTACCCTGGGGAACCGCCACGCGGACACGTACCCTGGGGAACCGCCACGCGGACACGTACCCTGGGGAACCGCCACGCGGACACGTACCCTGGGGAACCGCCACGCGGACACGTACCCTGGGGAACCGCCACGCGGACACGTACCCTGGGGAACCGCCACGCGGACACGTACCCTGGGGAACCGCCACGCGGACACGTACCCTGGGGAACCGCCACGCAGACACGTACCCTGGGGAACCGCCACGCAGACACGTACCCTGGGGAACCGCCACGCAGACACGTACCCTGGAGAAACGCCACGCAGACACGTACCCTGGAGAAACACCACGCAGACACGTACCCTGGAGAAACACCACGCAGACACGCACAGTAGACCAGGACATCCTGGTAAACAGTGTAATTTGTTACTGAGTGGACCATCCTGGCTAAATAAACACTTGAAAATACGAATAGCCAACGCACCACTTAGCACACGGTGCTTGACGCCATTCTGCTCTTCCATTACATTCCAGTTGTGTGAATCATTTTTGACATTTTAAAGTCATTCCTCTCTTTCTCTGTATGTGCGGAGCCTATCGAGTTTCAGTCCACTGGCTGGGCTGCATATGAATGTGTCTCTGGCTGCGTCCCAAATGGCACTATCCCCCATATAGTGCACTACTTTTCACCGGGGCCCATAGGGCTCTGGTCAAAAGTAGTGCACTATATAGGGGATATTGTGTCATTTGGGAACCCTGTTTGACTGCAGCAGGAAATGCTAAAGCCTAGGCTGTGGCTGCCAGCAGACCTCTCTCTGAGTCTCTCTGTTTTGGATGGAAATCCATTTCACATTGGTCTCTTTGCTGTTGACATGTAATTTCCAGCAGTACTGGGTTCAATGTAAACCAACCACAGTCAAGCCAGCTCTCAATATTCAGACCGGGGTTTTTCATCATAGAAAAATCAATGCAGAAGTACTTCAACGCTGTTGTGGTGTTTTTGGGGACTGTGAGTTGAGCCTGGGATTAGACCGCCATGTTGGTCCATGTTCTGTCCATCAGTTGCCGATGGTTGTCGCCCAGTTCCTAAGGTGCTGTGTCACTGTGACTCCATTTCGTGTCTCCAGAGCCTGGTGGATGGACTCGGATCATGTATTACTACACACTTCACAGCTTGGCTTCTACAACCTCTGTTGCGTTTGATAGTGCAGACGTGACCATGGCGCAGCCTAGTCAATTTCACAAAGGATCTCTTTGAAGTCTAAATCTGTGGTCGTTTGACGGTACAGAATAGGTCTTTAAATTAGGGCATTATTCTATTTCTGCGTATTAATGGAACAAGGTGCAATCTCAAATGCATTATTGAATGTGTGTGTGTGTGTGTAGATAGCTTTTTCAGAATCTATACCCTTCCCCAACATTAAGTAAGGCCAAGCCTTATGACATCCTGTCCTGCCAACCGTTACCGAGACTTCCTTTACTTCTGACATGAGGTGCTTGTTCCCGTGGTCGCTAAGCACCCTGCACACACAAGGTTGACAACCAGAAGTAATAGGCCTACTGTAGTAATGGAAAAAGAGTCGAGCCATCAAGTTGCATGAAACACTTCCAGTAAATGTCTTGTTTAGGAGAGAGGGGGAGAGGATTTAGATGTTTGTGTTTTACAGAGAGAGAAAAGTGATTTGTGATCAAGACGGGGATAGCTACTAGCTAGCTGGCACTGCTGGCAGTGTTATAACTTTTCCTGTTAATTTGTACAGTAGCAGTGTTTCTACTTTATTCCTTTAGAAGTGGGGCGCGACTGCTAAATTGTTGCCGCCACACCAAACATTATTGTTATTACTATTTCTTTTTTGGGATAGAAAAACTTTTGTGTAAAGCTTAAATGACTTCAACCAGACCAAGTTTGTATAAAATGTAATTGACCTATATGTTTTATATATTTGTGAACCAGAAATCGCCTAAATAAAAGCTAAAACAATGAAACCAATCAAATAAAACTATGAATTTAGGAGTGCTTTTGCCATTTCTGGGTTACCGACCGGGCACGCAGGGCACATGCCCAGGGGCCCCAATTGTGGTCCCCATTGATTTTGTTATAATGTTTGATCATAAGATTACAGAATTAGCCATGGCAAAATGCAACATTTTCTCTCCGCTCCATGGAAAACATTTATAAAATTGCAGAAAAGTAGTCTCTTTTTGATCCAGAAAAAAACCTTGCTCATTGCTCACCTGCCTGATAATATGGTATGGTCCCATATATAGGCTATGGTAAAAAGTCAGCCCTAAAATATTTTGGGGGCAATATGTTATATGCTCATGTCTGGGGAGGATTATAGATAGATCAGAATCATTTGATTTTCATTCATTTTGGAGTATAATGTACCTTTAAAAAGTCACCCGAAATGACTTTCTCACAGTCCTTCTACAAAAAAATATCCCGGGGGGCATGCTGCTGTGGACCCCCGCCACTCCCTCCACAACCTTTACCACCACTGCTAAAAAAAATTTTTTAATGCTGAGTAGTTAAGCTCCCTCTTTCCCTCCCTCTTTCTCTTTCTCCCTCTCTCTCGCTCAAACTCCCCTTCTCCCAGGTATTAAAAAACATAACTTGGTATTCAGAGCGTTCATTAACAGAAATCTCCCTGGGTAGTCTACTCATCCTGGTGGTTATACGCACCATCCAGTTCAACATGACACGCACCCGGGTGAGTACACACGCGCACACACACACACGCACACACACACACACACACACACACACACACACACACACACACACACACACACACACACACACACACACACACACACACACACACACACACACACACACACACACACACACACACACACACACACACACACAGAGTTTACCCTCTACTAGCTTTGTTTTCTCCCAAGATCGTCTCAATGGAATTCCAGGAAGGTCATTGCACGTCTCTCATTTCCTCTCTTCCAGGATAAGTACCTGCACACCAACTGCCTGGCTGCCCTGGCCAATATGTCTGCCCAGTTCCGCTGCCTACACCAGTATGCAGCCCAGCGCATCATCAGGTGAGGCTACAGCTCCGTCCTCCGTAGAACTATTGCTCACTGTCAACACAGACACGGGTATGGCCAATGCTTGTTAATGGGTATAGATAGGATCTCAACACGAACTAAAGCCTTACTGGTAGATTGCGAATTGTAGAGGTTTAGCAGGTCTGTACCTTCTGGTGTAGATATTCCAGGGTTGTGTTTTGTGCTGAGCGGGAAAGACCACCTATCTTCTTGGCTACGGATGTTGCAGCGTTCCCTCACCAAGGCAGTAGAGGTGGAGAAAAACAAAGGTTGGCTTGATCGTCCTCATCGGAGAGGATTTAAATGAGTCATTTGATTACGCTTTTGTTTTCTTCCTCGACTCATGGCCTACAGAACGTTACGTACTGACGTCTGCCACTATTCAGGCACAAACATTACCATACCAAATGTTTTTATTTTTATAAGGTCTACCGCAGAGGACCAACCCTTGCCAAATCCGCACACCAGTATGCAAGCATTAGCATGGGTTGATTCACAACACATCATTTCGACATTTCCAGAACAACTGTGTAAAACGACTAAGATAGTCGTGATATTGGCCCGGTTTAGCACATTCCAATCCCTTTCTTGCAGATTGACGCAGTGCTTCCAGATTGAAAGCGGTGTTTTTAGGCCGGCGGTTTTGGGAAGTGTAGCAATATCATTATATTGGCAGATTATTGATTTCAGATTGAAACCATGTTTTGAGATTGGTGTATTGGAAGTACAGATGGGCTATACATTTCCCTTAGTGCCAGTGACCATGTTGGTTTGGTGCATGACGGAATTAGAGACGAGAGCATATAAAGTAAAAGGTCAACATTTTAAGGGTGCTAATTGTGCGTATTTATTCTGTTTTGTAAATGATCCCGTAGGGCGGAGTGGTCGTGTTTTATATGGCGATTTATTTGATGTGTGATTGAGTTAGTGATTTCGTTTGGCTTCTCTGAATGCCTTGACGACTTGATACATAGCAACAGATTCCAGATTGCCTTGGTAGCTTTACTAAGCCCACAAACAAGCTTAGACAAACGCATGTATAGGAAAACACACTCACTCAGTCACACGAACACTTACTCCACCCTGATGATGGAATAAAGTTGCTGGTCATAATGAGACACGTAGTTAGTGGGGAAAGTGCTTGGAATTACGTGCTTTGTGTTTGTTTTTTTAAACTTTCTTTTACTCTCGTTTTTATTTATTTTTTAAACAATTGATATTAGATATTTCACTGGATGTACGGATCAAACGTATGCCAACGTCTTCGTCAACTGCAGCCGTCGTAATGCTGTAGCCTAGGTCTATTGCTCATCGCGTGGCTCATCACATGTTAGAACACTAGGCTAGCTGTCATAGACCTGTGGCTGGCTCTCAATAGAGACATCGCGTCTCCTGGTTGTGCGTCCTGGCTTCGAAGCAGTCAGCCAGTCAAGGAAGGCAATGGTTATGACTCCACGCTTGTTGAGAGGGAGGAGATTTCTCCTGCCTCTGTGGTTAGAAGTTAACTATATGAATGAATGGGAATGTGAAGGGCTGGCCCAGTGACTCACCCAGATCATTGTTCCAGATGAGCCCTGGTTAGGAGCACACACTCCACCCGTCATACATACTAACACACATACACGCACACGTACTCCCTTTCGATGTTCGCCCAGAACGACCAGACAAGTGCATGGCCTCTCCTCTTCCCCTCATCAATTCATTCAGGATCATTTAATGCTGTTCGTGACCACGGGGAAATTGGAAACAGAAATGCATACACACACACACACACACACTCCATCGTGTTTTATTATTACTAAGAGAGTAGCCTAGCTGACGCAGTCTTTCTTCAAATTGTGTTAGTCACATGCGCCCAATACAACAGGTGTGTAGACCTTACAGTGGAATGCTTACTTACGAGCCCCTAACCAACAATGCAGTTACAATTATAAATTATAAATACGAATAAGAATAAAACATAAAAGTAAGATTCGGGATGTGGTGGTGGAGGGGAAGGTAATGTAGTACATTCATGATTTTCCCTGGGAGGAATGTTTTTTGGTCTATATATTGAGGCAGCGGAGTGTGAAAAGGCTTTGTTTCCACTACATGAGTGAACCCCCCCCCCCTCCAACCTTTCATTCATCTTTCCTCACTCCTTCCTCTCTTCCCTGAAGAGCAGCGACATGGATGTGCGAGTAGCTACACTGATTTGACTGTGCATTCGTTGGCAAGAGGGTGTGGGTTCAATTCCCCGTAGGCATCACATACAGATTACAGATACAGATTCACATATTCACAGATTCACATCGTCTCTCTACACGTTTACGATTGAGTCATTTAGCAGACGCTTTTATCCAGTGCGACTTATAGGAGAAATTAGGGTTAAGTGCCTTGCTCAAGGGCACATCGACAGATTAGTCACCTAGTCAGCTTGGACCAGCTTGGATTTGAACCTGCTACATTTCGGTTACTGGCCCAGGGCTACCTGCCGCACCACATGTATCTAATTTCACAAACAAAGTAGAAAATACTACTGTGTTGTATAAGAGCATGTGAAGTATGTCTAGAACGCCAAGCCTCAGGCAAAGCATTGGTTATATTTTTACATTCTAGTCATTTAGCAGACACCTTTATTCAGAGCGACTTACAGTAGTGAGTGTACAAGTATTTTCATGCTTTTTCCTACTGGCCCCCCATGGGAATCGAACCCACAACCCTGGCGACACAGGACTGCAACATGAACAGTCAGTGTCGTGAAGGAAAGTTATTCCAATGATTTTACTGCATGCTCAAGGCTAAAGTCAATGTTAGATTTTCTTGAACTGTCAAGTGAGAATAGTTTGCTGGAGTCAATCACAAATTCCAATCCTTCATTACCTTTGGCTATTATCAGTTATTATTCTGGGATGTCTATTGAGCTATAATATTAAACAAACTGACAATCAGTGATGGCTTCTCTTTTGCCTCTTTTTGAACCCCTTTGTCACCTTTGAAGTATTTTACAAAAAAACAAAAACACAAACCAGACATTTTTGTTTTTAAACGAAATTGGAGAAAACTAATTATTTTATGTATTTTTTGTCCTTTTTTTTCCTCCTCCCCTTTTCTTTCAGCTGCTCCAGCCTCCACATGCGGAGATACTTGTATGTTCTGGACAATTTGTATTTTTGCCACAAACACTGGCTGGTTCACCGCGTGCGACGCACTAGCCCAGAAGCTTGTGCGCTTTACTTGCTCGCTCATTCTCAAGTCCAATGCTTCCAGGTTATAACCAGACTCTAAGTCTACTAGTCTTTTGCTGCCCACTCCTCCTGCTTCTTTTACATGTTTCTATTGTCTTTCTGTCCTGCTGATTGCTGCACGAGCACAGTATTGAATCTTTGCATGCTGAAATGATTCACGGATAGTGGACTCGCTGAATGGATCCAAAATTACCCCCTATTCTCTAGTGCACTACCTTTGACAAAGATACATTCTACACACGCATGTTCTATGTAAAGCCGTGTCTGTCAGTCAGTGGCGGTTAGTGCCATTTAAGATGAGTGAGCGGAAAAATTATATTACAGCATATTGGATGCCTGTCATTCATATTCCATTCACCCAGGTCAATGTGACAGCAATATTTTTAGGCTACTACACGATACTCAAATGTTCCTATGCCCATCACGAGGTTGCTACAACCTAGCCTACGAATGAAAGTTTACAACATAGGTGCATACAGGTCGAGAGAAAATGTTGAGGTGTCATTCAATCCCTCCTTGCACACTCTTGCCTGCATCTAGCTGATCTAGGGTGTAACTATTAGTCTAACAGTTGCAAACAAGAGTTTCTATTTGACAAATTCTGGTTTGTTTATCGCCATTTAATTCCATTTGCTTCCGTTTAAGAAGTGTTTTTCAACAGAATCGGTGGAATGAATACACCCCTGATAACACATAAACACAGTTCACTTTCATACCAGCCACGTTGTATTCCTTCTCACATCGATGTGATCTTCTCCACTCACCTTTCTTTCCCTTCGCTTGTGGACTTCAACACATCAGCTGTGTAACCAGGCGAAAAAACCTTTCCAAGCCAATCCATATCATAACCACTACACACAACCTACATCGTTGTCACCATATTATATCAAGTAATGTCATAGTCAACATAGCTAATAGAACTAACGCGTTAGTAAACCCGCTACAATCATGCAGTAACGTTAGTGTACAATTTAGCACTTAAACTGGTGGGCCCCGGTGGCAATACATTTGTAAAATCAAAACCTTACCTTGACTTGGAAGAGTTCCAGTGTTGTGTTGGATAGTCTTAGCCAGCTAGCTAACATAGCATCCCTCTGTTTGAGCATGGTGTTTGAGTTGGCTAAACTAGCTAGCTGCATTTGCTAGCTAAGTAAGTGAAGCCATAATTGAGGGAAAAAAATGACCATCTCTGTCTATCTTGCTTCTCCATTTTGGAAGAAATGTATTTGTTTAAAACTGTTCAACTATTTTCTGTCTCTCTCTTTGAGTCAACTACTCACCACATGTTATGCACCACAGTGCTAGCTAGCTGTAGCTTATGCTTTCAGTGCTAGATTCATTCTCTGATCATTTGATTGGGTGGACAAAATATCAGTTCATGCTACAAGAGCTCTAATAGGCTGGGGGACGTCCTCCGGAAGTTGTTATAATTACTGTGTTAAGTCTATGGAAGGGGGTGAGAACCATGAGCCTCCTAGGTTATGTATTGAAGTCAATGTACCCAGATGTACCCAGAAGCCAGCTGTCCTCAGGCTACAACATGTTGCTACCCTACAGAGTGCTGCTGAGGCTACTGTAGACCTCCATTGCAAAACAGTGTGTTTTAATCAATTATTTGGTGACGTGAATATATTTAGTTTAGTTTTATCTAAAAAGGATATTTTTTAAAACTATTTTTAACTTAATGAAATTCACTGAGGATGCTGCCTGTCCACTGCTGCCTGTGCTGTAGACTAGGGTTTTGCAGTCAATCAGTGTGGCAGAGTCTTTGTGCAGGTGGGGATCACCAGGTGTGCCTCTCAGTGTTATTAATACCATGGCTACAAAAGACGCCATAGAATCTTAGTTACCGTACAGACAGACTCAGACCCAGGCCTCTTAGCCAGCACTGGTAATCACATCTCAATCCACTTTTCAGTACCTCAATCACCAAACATAAAGCCAATGATAAATGGACTCCGTGACCTGCATCGGATGAATGGTGCTGACATGTGGAGCAGGTGTACATCTCAGCTCAGTACTGCATTTATCCGGCTAGGTTCTTTGTGCAACAATTTGGGTTAGGGTTCTCTCCCATTTGGTCTAGTTATATGTTTTTTTTGTGGCCGAGTCTGCTGATGCGAGAGAGAAAGCGTGTGTGTGTGTGTGTGTGTGTGTGTGTGTGTGTGTGTGTGTGTGTGTGTGTGTGTGTGTGTGTGTGTGTGTAGGTGAGCGTGCACGTGTCTCAGTAGGTCAATCTGACACAGCTTCCAGGCGCTGTGTCTAGACTAGACATGAACAATTGAACAGGTTGCCATGCCACTGATGCCAAAACAATAGTGTATGGCAGCTAGTGCCCTGCCCTGTCAATCAATTAGTAACAAAGTGTGCCCTCTCCATCTCACCACCTTTATAAAAAGGCCGTAGCTGTGGACCAGACTTTTCCCTGATCTTTTTTTCCCCCTCAGACCCGAAGCTTCTGCTCGTGTGCAGATCACATCCTCGGCATGTGTTTATTCTCTACTTTACACCGTCTCTGCTCGTAGAGAACAGGCTACTCAGGCTCGTTTTAATAATGATAGTATTCTACATAACAAACCGAATATAGTAGCATAGTATAACGTCACTGCAAGACAAAAACACCACGTAATTTCTCTCTCGTGGCCAAATTCAACAGCGCGCGCCACTAGGCAAGATACACAGGTAGACTATGCTATAGTTTTAACACCATCTGCTCTAAACTTTGCTCACTTTACAAGATCATTCAACTCATGAAACTGATTGAGATCCAATGGTTGGTATGCAGATGCTGCATGGACATTTCACCGGTAAAACCTGAAGAATTATCATTCCCGATTAACAGTGAGAAATGTGGAGGGAAGGAGACCACAAAAATGTGTGAGTAAATTAGAGGTAAATAAACACTTGGACATGAACGTGATCTGCACATGTGCAGAAACTTCAAGGCCTTTAGTCCAGAATAAAACAGGTCCGGGAAAAGTCGTATCTGCAACCACTCCCATTTTTTTTTTAAACACAGAGACCTCATAACAAAGGATGTTTGTTCCCCTTCAGTTTTTCCCCTTAGGCTTTCAAAGAGGACAAAGAGCATGCCCAGACGTTAAATTAACTGAATAAACAGTCCCAGATCTCAGTCAAAGCCAACATAGTGTGTCTATGATTTGGAAACAACGAAAACAAAACTGAGCATGCCCATATCTCATTCATTTTACCAAGTGTGCCTGTTATATTTTGGAACCAACAAAAAACACACACGCCATGTCAAAGCCCCAATTAAATACTATGTTTTTTATATGACATACCCAAGTGTGTATGTTTTAGAATCAACAATTAAGCAATAGTACATGAGGCCGTGTGTTATGACATTTTTATCATGGCTGGGATGTGGTCATATCCGCGAGGCGAAGCCGAATGGTGTAGTCCACCACAGCCATGATAAAAATGTCATAACACAAGGCCTCGAGTGAACTATTGCTTTTATACAGCGGGTTACCTGCATTAAAAATCACGATTATTTCCCAAACTATCAATTTTGAAACAAAAACATGATTGCTACATTCACTAACACTGGTTGTCAAGTGACATTTTAGGCGTTCTCTAGTCGTTAGTTATTTTCGTACCGACTGCTGTGTAAAGCAAAACTTCCCAATTGCTGGTTGATAGTTCCAGAACGTTGGTTTCTAGGGACGCTGTCCATGGTTCTGAAAACAGTGCACATCTGGTCTATGCATAGGAAAATGTTATGTCAGATGGAAACATTGTAGTGGCGCTGTCCATGGGGCTGAAAACGCCGCTGAAACATTGTAGCAAAGACTTTGATGCAGCAGATCAGAATAGAGACCACAATGACACTCTTTTTTCAGATGGTCACAGCATCGGCAGCTATTTATTTGTGATACACGTTGAAATGCACATTTCCATACAGTGTGCAAGTACTTGTCTAATGCCGGGGTCTCAAGTGCAGCTGGCCACCATTTCTAAGGAACAACTGCCTTGTTGTCGCACGTAGCTGTTAGGATGTTATCTCCTTCTGTTATCCGTAACAGCCCGTAGCTGTTAGGATGTTATCTCCTTCTGTTATCCGTAACAACACGTAGCTGTTAGGATGTTATTTCCTTCTGTTATCCGTAACAGCCCGTAGCTGTTAGGATGTTATCTCCTTCTGTTATCCGTAACAACATGTAGCTGTTAGGATGTTATCTCCTTCTGTTATCCGTAACAACACGTAGCTGTTAGGATGTTATCTCCTTCTGTTATCCGTAACAACACGTAGCTGTTAGGATGTTATCTCCTTCTGTTATCCGTAACAACACGTAGCTGTTAGGATGTTATCTCCTTCTGTTATCCGTAACAACACGTAGCTGTTAGGATGTTATTTCCTTCTGTTATCCGTAACAACACGTAGCTGTTAGGATGTTATCTCCTTCTGTTATCCGTAACAACACGTAGCTGTTAGGATGTTATTTCCTTCTGTTATCCGTAACAGCCCGTAGCTGTTAGGATGTTATCTCCTTCTGTTATCCGTAACAACACGTAGCTGTTAGGATGTTATCTCCTTCTGTTATCCGTAACAACACGTAGCTGTTAGGATGTTATTTCCTTCTGTTATCCGTAACAACACGTAGCTGTTAGGATGTTATCTCCTTCTGTTATCCGTAACAACACGTAGCTGTTAGGATGTTATCTCCTTCTGTTATCCATAACAACACGTAGCTGTTAGGATGTTATTTCCTTCTGTTATCCGTAACAGCCCGTAGCTGTTAGGATGTTATTTCCTTCTGTTATCCGTAACAGCACGTAGCTGTTAGGATCTTATCTCCTTCTGTTATCCGTAACAGCACGTAGCTGTTAGGATGTTATCTCCTTCTGTTATCCGTGGACGGCTTCCAATAGCTCCTAAGAGAGCGTTCAGCCCTGTGCCCGTTCACATACTCTGGCCTCCAGACCTACATCGGAGAGCTGCTGGATGGCAGTTGTCCTGATGCAGTGTTTGGTATACCTACGGGATGTGCCAGCCTCCTAGAGAGAGAGCGAGCAATCAATAATGGCAAAATGACAATGATTCTATTCATGTTTATTATATTCTTATACTGTATAGCAGCCTAGCTATTTTAACAAAATGGTATACCTTGTACAGACGGGGCAGCATCGATGAAAGAGTGTTGAGTCCCATTGGTTCTATGGTATACCACATGTTGTCGTCATCGGAGAGATTTCGTCTGGGGTGTAGATAAAAGGCTGGGGCATGTTCAGGTAATTTAGTGATTTTTCTAGCGATCGAGCAAAGCTCGTTCCCTAGGTTTTCATACATGCAGCCACAACGATTCTCTCGGTCTCTTTCCATTGGATTTTTGTGGTTCTTGGTTCCTTCATTGAAACTCAGTGTTGCCTATCTCGATCCATTTGTGTCCCCTTTTATTACGAACGAGTCTGGCTTCAGTTTGCGATTTCCTTTGTTGCCTCTTCGGCCAATCAATCAAACCACACCTTATTCAGTAATCCTCTAGGGGTGGCGGGGCTCAAGGCTTCGGATTTAGGTCCTGCTGTGTTATAGCTGGGTGGTGGCTGGTTCTGTCCCTGCTCTCCCGTCTCAGCTGTTTTATGATACCAGCAAAGACATTGTTTGCGTTCAGGAACTCGGTTTCTCTCATCAGGCACCAAGGCCGGCTCAGTGGAGGCTCATTTAAGTGGCAGTGTAGGCCTGCCTGCAGTCCAGCAATGCTGCTGATTCTATATCAGTCTCATTTAGCAGTCCTTGCGGTGGCGTAAAAACTCGGGAGAATATTACCCTTCTCCTGTTTTGAAACAGTTGCCAGATCGATGTTTATCCCCTTTTCTGACAGCCATTTCAGAAAGCACTTCACTGACTGACCCTTCATGTCTTAAATTAATGATGGACTGTTGTTTCTCTTTGCTTATTCGAGCTGTTCTTGCCATAATATGGACTTTGTCTTTTACTAAATAGGGCTATCTTCTGTATACCACCCTTACCTTGTCACAACATAACTGATTGACTCAAATGCATTAAAAAGGAAAGAAATTCCACAAATTAACTTTTAACAAGGTACACCTGTTAATTGAAATGCGTTCCAGGTGACTACCTCATGAAGCTGGTTGAGAGAATGCCAAGAGTGTGCAAAGCTGTCATCAAGGCAAAGTGTGGCTACTTTGAAATAATCTAAAATCCCAAATATATTTTGATTAAACACTTTTCTGGTTACTACATGATTCCATATGTGTTATTTCATAGTTTGGATGTCTTCACTATTATTCTACAATGTAGAAAATAGTAAAAAAAAAAAAAAAAAAAAACCTTGAATGAGTAGGTGTGTCCAAGCGTTCGACCGGTACTCTATATACATTTGCAAAGATTTCTAAAAACCTGTTTTCCTTTGTCAATATGAGCTAGTGTGCGTCGATTGAGGAAAGAAAACAATTTAATACGTTTTAGAATATGGCTGTAACGTAGCCACCGCTGAAAAAGGGACCGGTTCTGAATTGTTTCCGAATGCACCGTATGTGTGTTTTCCCATGTGTGTCTGTGTGTGTGCCTGCCCTGCTCCTACCCCGGCTCCCTGCTCCCGTGTGTTATTAGGCGGTGCTCTCCCCTGTGTATTCCTCATGGCTGTTTACTCGTCTCTATTTGTTGTTATTGAGCATCAGCCACCATCTGCTCTGCTGTTTCTAGTGGGGATAGAGAGAGAGAGACCGAGCTAGGCTGTCTGTGCATCCCAAATGGCACCTTATGCCTTATGTAGTGCACTATATAGGGGGCCATTTGGGGGTGGGGACACTGTCTATTTTTGGTGGTGGACAGCTCAGTGCTGCATGAGGAGCCTAGGGCTGAATTGATTTCGTTATTTATGTTCTGTGGTCCAGGCTGAGTACTCTGAGATAGAAGAGAGAGATTACAAGGAATGTTACGAGAGAAAAATGGTTGTTTGATTCAATGGTGGACTGGGCGCCGATGGTATGCCAGTTGAAGCTGGTTGCTTCGAAATTGCGTGCAGTAATGACTGTAGCTGTACAGATTTGTTTTTCTTCTCAAGTCTGACGTTTATCGATATAATATTTTCTACGTCGTATTTTTTTTTTTTTTTTTTTATCTCTCATTTTGTTCCCCCTTGTTTTATAAAGATGATAGAGAAAGAGGATGTGTCTCGGTCTGTGTGCGTTGGCGTGTGGTCTGTAGCCTATGTTGTCAAGTGTTTGTGTATTGGCCAATTGTGCGCCGCGTCATGGGTTTCCCGGTCGCGGCTCAGGTCACACAGCCGTGATCGCACGCGGGTCTGTAGTGACGCTTCAAGCACTACAATGCAGTGCCTTAGTCCGCTGCGCCACTAGGGAGGCCAACCCTGAGAGACTTGATGTACAGTGCCTTGCAAAAGTATTCATACCTCTTGGATTTCTTCACATTTTGTTGTTAAAAAGTGGCATTTAAAAAATGTGTCAACAATCTACCCAAAATACTCTGTCAGAGGAAGATAATCATTTTTGGGATTAATATAAATAAAATAAAATATAGTTGTTGTAGAAATATTCCACTGCCGGAGTCAATACATGTTAGAAACACTTTTGGCAGCGACTACAGCTTTGAGTCTTCTTGGGTAATTCTTTAAAGGTGCAATATGCAGAAATCACTCTGCCATTTCCTGGTTGCATAAATTCTCACAGTTTGCCTATTTTAAGTTTGTGCAAAACAAGCAATGCATAGTGTAGAGAATCATTGTACTATATAAACCGCTGTGTAATATCTTTCCAATAAGCCAAAATATTGCATTTTCAGCTGTTTGAAGCTGGTGTACTAAACCAAAAGTAAAAAACTTAAGAACAGGGAAATAGCGCACATAGATCCGATCTACCGCTTCTTCGATTTGCTGTCAATGAAAATGAGAGATCTTTAACTCACATTTCTATGTGAATTTGGTCGGGTCGCCCCAAACATGTTACATATTGCAGCTTTAAGAGCTTTAGACACTGGATTGTGCAATATTAGACCATTATTATTTTCAAAGTTCTCCAAGCTCTGTCAAGATGTTCGGGATCATGGCTAGACAGCCACTTTCAAGTCTTCTTGGTAAGCAACTCCGGCGTAGATTTGGCCTTGTGTTGTAGGTTCTTGTCTTGCCGAAAGGTGAATTCCTTTCCCATTGTCTGGCGTAAAGCAGACTGAAGCAGGTTTTTCTGTAGGATTTTGCCTATGCTTAGCTCCATTCCGTTTCTATTTATCTTGAAAAACTCCCCAGTGTTTGCCGATGTCAAGTATAAGATGCATGTTTTGGAATATTTGTATTCTGTATATTTGTGTATTTGTTTCACTTTGTCATTTAAGTCATTATTGTGGAGTCACTACAATGTTGTTGATCCATCCTTAGTTTTCTGCCATCACAGCCATTGAACTCTGTAACTGTGACCAATCCCTCATGGTAACATCCCAGAGCAGTTTAATTCCCGTCCTGCAGCTCAGTTCAGAAGGATGACTATCTTTGTGTCTGGGGGGTTTAATACATCATCTACAGCATAATTATTAACTTGACCATGCTTAAAGAGAGATTCAGTGTCTGATTTGTTAGTGTTACCCATCGATATACCTATCACTGCCCTTTTGAGGCGCTTGAAAATCTCCCTGGTCTTTGTAGTTGAATCTGTGCTTGGTAAAAACAAAAGAATACACTCCAGGCCACTCTGAAACTACATAGAATGTATGTAGAAGTTATAATTGACCTATATATATATATATTTTTTTTTAAACTGCCCTTTATCTAGCCCTCAAATAGATTTTAACAAACAAATCAGTAAAAAAAAATCTTTGCGTCCCTCCGTTGAATTTCTAAATGTGGCCATCAAGCCCAAAAGTTTGCCCACCCCTGTTATAAGTTTACCAATAGAACAAGGATTGGTTGACGTCCATATTTTGTTGCACAGAATCAATTTGATGATTTTGGAGGAAACTGATGTGAATAGTAACGTTAGTCTGATGTCTGAATGATATTGGGTACCAAACATGTATTAGCTGCATGTGTAGTCAGTCTCCGTCAACAGCGAACACGGTCTGCAACTCTAAAGAATATTATTGAATGGTTTGTTTCAGAATAGATAAGATTTTCACCTGTTTGTTTGTTTCGACCTTGCCGTGCCAGCCTGCGTACTAAAGATTCAAGCATCCCTTACGCAGCCTTGTTATCGTGCCGTTTACTTCTTAGTACTACCAGTCTCTGTGTGTGTCCCAACTGTCACCCTATCCCCTTTTATAGTGCACTTCTTTTGACCCAGGCCTTTACAGCTCTCGCATAGAGTTAGTTAGAGGACTCACCTTTGTATCTATCCCGTTATGATGTCTGTAACAGCATAGTCAGCGCCCATTGAAGCCTTATCCATTTTGAAGTGGTCAATTTTCTTCTTATTTTGTAGATCGAAAAAAGCATAAAGCAAATATTTGTGATTTACCGCAACCTGCAATGTTGGGGTCCTGAACCAAATCTTATGTCATTGATTTATGTGGCCATTAGATGGTAGTGATATAACTTAGACATGTTCAAACCATATTTAACACAAGCTGAAGAAGAGAAGGCTCTGATCATTGGCCCAACCCATAGGAATCCCCACCCAGTTGACTACTTTAAAATGGTGGAAGCCCTCAATGGCATTGTCTATGCTACAATGGATTATATCCATAAGTCCTCTAACTAACTCTATGGGCTCTCGTCAAAAGTAGTACGCTATATAGGGAATAGGTTGCCATTTGGGATGCATATGTCTTTTATGTACGTCAATCCATCAGGATCCTCTACATCTTTCACACAACAAACGTTTTCTTTGTTCTATTATTTTCTATTATATTTAGCTGCACTTGTATCTGTGAGGCTTGTTTGCCTTGCTTTCATTCCCCTGGTTGCGTTGTTGTTTGTGTTATCATGCCTTGTGATGTTGATGCCTCTGTTTGGAATGACACGCTGTTTGGAATGATTTGTCAAGACAGCGAATGTGTAGACAGACGGATGAAAAGCATATGCCAAACCACAAAATCTGCAGCTGAATGAGTCATACAAGCCTTATCTAAAGAATCCATACATGAAGAATCCAGAGATGTACGTAGCTGGATCTTCTGACTGCATCCCAAATGGCCCCCTATCCCGTATTTAGTAGACCTTAGGGCTCTGGTCAAAAGTACT
The DNA here is from genome assembly GCF_029448725.1 of Salvelinus fontinalis. Lineage (NCBI taxonomy): Eukaryota > Metazoa > Chordata > Actinopteri > Salmoniformes > Salmonidae > Salvelinus > Salvelinus fontinalis. Next base: position 39,874,768 of record NC_074685.1, read on the forward strand.
GCACTATGGGGTGTCATTTGGGATTCATCTTATTATTCTACCTTTATTTCAACAAGGAACACAGACTTTTACAGCTGGGCCCTGCATGTACATGTTGACACACACTTTAGGTACAATCATTAAAAAACCAAACAAGACAAACAAAACAATCACAGATAGTGATCTGTAGTTTCTAAATAATGCTACTGAGAAATTGCTTTCTTTCTATAAATAATGGGTCCAAAGTGTCACTTTGGGATCAACATTTCAAAATGGTTAATATATGCCAATTGGCCCGTAAGTCAACCTACTGTAACGACCATATCCTTTAAGATTGCAGGTGTAACATGGAAACCAAAATGCAGGGTTCGTACAGACATTGGCAAGTCAAATTCATGGACTTTTAATTACTTTTTCAAGCACAATCCTAATTTTCAAGGATGTACATTTTATATTGTATTGTTTTTATAGCCTATAGAACAAAAACTCTCGCCAAAAAGTATGCAAAAAGTATGCATTACCACTTTATGTGGGTACTTCGGGATTCTGGCAATGAACTCGTGCATACCATTTTTATGTCTCTGTGTCCAGTATGAAGGAAGTTACAGGTAGTTTCGTTACAAATAGACTTCCAGTCATTGCGCAAATGCTAGTAAGCGCTGGCTCGCGAAACGATCTCTAACTTCCTTCATACTGGACACCGAGGCATAAAAATTATATCCACAAGTTCATCTGACTCTTGGGAAGTAGATAAAGGGCCTCGTTGCCAAAATCCCAAAGTATCCCTTTAAGACTAATCAATTTTTATAGGCCTCCCCAATGGCACTATGCATTGGCATTCAAATTACTATTACTTTCTATGTAAATAATATGTTAACGAAAGTGTCTACATCTGTCACAAAAACTGATTAGAAAAGAAATTATTGGATATTTATATTGGATCAGGAGAGCTTATAAATCGGCTACAATAATTTCAGACTTTTCAAGAACCAAATTGAGGAAATGTCTGATTTTCAAGGTATTCCAGTAGGCCTATTTGATTTTCTGAGTTACTTGTTGTTACATTCTAATGTGGTGCCTACCAAAATACATTCTCCACAATATTTCAAGTGATTGCTTTAGATAATTGAACAGAAAAAATGAATTGAAGAAACTATCCCTGATCAAATTGGTAGTCCACCCAGTGGTTGTGTTTTCCGGGATTTAATTAAATCTTTTAAGTGCTCACAAGGGAGCCACACCCGCAAACCTCATTTCGCACGTGCATAGGGTAAGTCTGAATACCAAATATTGAGAAGTACTTAAATCAAAATGCGTAAAAAAGGCATACATCTACTAAGTCTGAATTGCCCCATTGTGAATATGCCCACTAGGCTACTATGTAATTTATTATAAGTATCAAGTTAAGGTGACTCTTCCGGTTAGAAACATTCAATTTTCCAATCATGTGCCCATGAAAGCTGTTTTCACGCCGTAACATAAGGAGACATGAAATGGTACGTAGTTAATCCGTTTTACCTCATTTCTACCAGCGTGTTAAATGTGCAACCAGAGGGGGGAAAAAACTAACTCCAGACCACCTTTACTCCACACACAGAGATGCGTACAAAGCTCTCCCTCGCCCTCCATTTGGCAAATCTGACCATAATTATATCCTCCCGAGTCCTGCTTACAAGCAAAAACTAAAGCAGGAAGCATCAATAAAGAAGTGGTCAGATTATGCATATGCTAAACTACAGGACTGTTTTGCTAGCACAGACTGGAATATGTTCTGGGATTCTTCCGATGGCATTGAGGTGTACACCACATCAGTCACTGGCTTCATCAATAAGTGCATTGGTGACGTCGTCCCCACAGTGACCGTACATACATCCATACGTACATCCCACCAGAAGCCATGGATTACAGGCAACATCCGCACTGAGCTAAAGGGTAGAGCTGCCGCTTTCAAGGAGCGGGACTCTAACACGGAAGCTTATAAGAAATCCCGCTATGCCCTTCGACGAACCATCAAACAGGCAAAGTGTCAAGACAGGACTAAGATTGAATCATACTACACCGGCTCCGACGCTCGTCGGATGTGGCAGGGTTTGCAAACCATTACAGACTACAAAGGGAAGCACAGCCCATTGACACGACCCTACCAGACAAGCTAAATTACTTCTATGCTCGCTTCGAGGCTAGCAACACTGAAGCATGCATGAGAGCATCAGCTGTTCTTGATAACTGTGTTATCACGCCCTCCGTAGCCGATGTGAGTAAGACCTTTAAACAGGTCAACATTCACAAGGCCGCAGGGCCAGACGGATTACCAAGACGTGTACTCTGAGCATGCGCTGACCAACTGGCAAGTGTCTTCACTGACATTTTCAACCCTGTCCCTGACTGAGTCTGTAATACCAACATGTTTCAAGCAGACCACCAAAGTCCCTGTGCCAAAGAACACTAAGGTAACCTGCCTCAATGACTACCGACCCGTAGCACTCACATCTGTAGCCATGAAGTGCTTTGAAAGGCTGGTCATGGCTCACATCAACACCATTATCTTAGAAACCCTAGACCCACTCCGATTTGAATACCGCCCCAAAAGATCCACACTGCCCTTTCCCACCTGGACAAAAGGAACACCTATATGAGAATGCTATTCATTGACTACAGCTCAGCATTCACAATTTAATTTAATTTGACCTTTTATTTAACTAGGCAAGTCAGTTAAGAACAAATTCTTATTTTCAATGACGGCCTAGGAACAGTGGGTTAACTGCCTTGTTCAGGGGCAGAACGACAGATTTGTGCCTCGTCTGCTCGGGGATTTGAATTTGCAACCTTTCGGTTACTAGTCCAACGCTCTAACCACTAGGCTATGCTGCCGCCCCAATACAATACAGGAAACGAAGGACTGAGCACGCCCCCATTCTCATCGACGGGGCTGTCGTAGAGCAGGTTGAGAGCTTCAAGTTCCTTGGTGTCCACATCACCAACAAACTAACATGGTCCAAGCACACCAAGACAGTCGTGAAGAGGGCTCGACAAAGCCTATTCCCCATCAGAAAACTGAAAAGATTTGGCATGTGTCCTCAAATCCTCAAAAAGTTCTACACCTGCACCATCGAGAGCATCCTGGCTGGTTACATCACTGCCTGGTATGGCAAGTGCTCGGCCTCTGACCGCAAGGCACTACAGAGGTAGTGCACACGGCCCAGTGCATCACTGGCGGTGTCAGAGGAAAGCCCTAAAAATTGTCAAAGATTCCAGCCACCCTAGTCATAGACTGTTCTCTCTGCTACCACACGGCAAGCTGTACCGGAGCGCCAAGTCTAGGTCCAAAAGCCTTCTTAACAGCTTCTACCCCCAAGCCATAAGACTCTTGAACAGCTAATCAAATGGCTACCCAGACTATTTGCATTAACACCCCCCCCCCCCTCTTTAACGCTGCTGCATAGTCACTTTAACTCTACCTACATGTACATATTACCACAATTACCTTGACTAACCTGTGCCCCCGCACATTGACTCTGTAGCGGTACCCCCTGTATATATCTTCGCTACTGTTATTTTACTGCTGCTCTTTAATAACATTTTTACTTAACACTTATTTTTCTTAACTGCGTTGTTGGTTAAGGGGCTCGTAAGTCATCATGCCTGTTGTATTCGACGCATGTGACAAATACAATTTGATTTGATTTAAAACGTATTATAACTAACAACACTGCCATAAATGCAAGGAGAGAAAAATTATTTTATGTCAAGCGATTTTGGACATGTCTGTCAAGACTCCAACCACGAGAAAGGGTTTTAATCTGTTTTTAAATCAACTCGTGAATTGGATTGAATGTAGCTATGTTCCCCTGTTATATCTTAATGTAATGACATTAAAAGAATTGCCAGATTATTATCAATTTATCAACAGCAAATAAGTTGTCCACCGCAGGAAATCCTCAATGGTACCCTAGTTTATAGAAATACCCATGTGTAGTGCGTACCTCAATCAGCATCATGTGTAGTGCGTACCTCAGTCAGCATCAGACATGACGACAGTGTTTGTGTGTTAGATCTCTTCTGTAATGCTGTCTCTGTCTGTCTTTCTTGAGTGAGATGTGAGGAGGGTGTTGTTGCTAGTCTGATTCATGCTGTTGCTTCTCTCTCACACACCCCCTCCTCCCCTGTCTCGCTCCCTCATTCTCTTCATCCCCTCCTCCACTGTCTCGCTCCCTCATTCTCTTCACCCCCTCCTCCCCTGTCTCGCTCCCTCATTCTCTTCACCCCCTCCTCCCCTGTCTCGCTCCCTCATTCTCTTCACCCCCTCCTCCCCTCTCTCATCTCTCTCTCTCTCCCTCTTCACCCCCTCAGCCTGTTTGCACTGCTGTCCAAGAAGCACAACAAGATTTTGGAGCAGGCTACCCAGTCTGTACGGGGCCTGCGGCGGGCAGACTACGTGAGTACAGTTCCCCTACTTCCCTGGTCCCCTGGACCTTCAGCCACGTCAACTGCAATCAGCCACACACACCTCAGCCTCCTCTGTCTGCAGGGAGGGAGCAGGCCTGGGGCTGGGGGGGCCCTGACGCCTGACCCCCCCCCCCCCCCCCGCCACACACAGGAACAAAGACACAGGCGACATGAATACAGATGCAAACCCAGTAAGAGACAGAGGCCATACGAAAACCTAGACACCCAGACGCACAGACCCAGAAGTGGCTGGAAGTGTGTGAGTGTCAGTGATTAGGCTCTTCCCACACACAGGCAGAAGGGAAGCACCCTTCACCCCCACTCTCTTTTGTTAGGATGTCTCCTTTATGGCCCTTTTTCCTTCCAAAACACACACACACATATACTTGATAATACCGTTGCTATGTCTAGAGTCGTTGATGCTGAATTAACTTCTGGCCAATGATATCATTTCACCCAAACATTACCCTCCCTCGTCACATTGTGCTTTGAATACGTCTTTGTCAATTATATCACGTTTGCTATATGTCTGTGTGAATTATGTCATGGAAGGTCTCCTCCAAGCTCCAACAATAAACTGGTCGGGGTCGTGTTCATTAGGGCACACCATAGCAGAACATATTAAGTCAAATGTTTTGCAACAGAAAACAAAAACAAGACATTTCTTATTGGACCAGTTCAGGTGGTACCGCCCCCTGTTTATGTTTGGTGTCTGATAAATATGACCCTGGTCTCAATGGAAGAAGTTGTGACTAGATTCCATCCCGGTCTCAGGGATCTTGTTCTGTGTTCGTATCTCATGTCCAGTCTAGACCTCAGCGTTTCCTTCTGTTACAAAGTAATGTTGTTAAGAGGTTTTTATTTAGTCGCTAGGAGGAAGGAAATCCTGCAGTTTGAACATAAAGGTGGTTATCATCACATCCAGTCGACATGGTGAGAACTAACCCTCCTCTGTCTGCAGGAGTACCTCATCAACCTACAATTATTTCATTTGTTTGCGCTTCTCAATCAGTACCTACAAACGTCTTTATAAGTCAGAACACAAATACACATACCTTCATATTTGGCACACACATTTATAAAAAAAATAAATAAAAAAAAGGGGGGGTTTTTTGGTTGATTTTCCTTGTGAAACAAATACACTGGAAATTATTCACCAAAGCTCCTAATAATAACAACTATTTGTACTGCAATAAATACATATTATGCATATATACAACAAGCAGCTATGAAAATGTGAAGCTGATATGCACACAGCGGTGTTGTTGTCTGTAGAGCCAGGCAGGCTGTGTGAGTCGTGTTGTGATGTAGTGTGCTGCGTTGCAGGGGGGGAGGATGGGAGGTGAGGGGAGACTAGGCAGGACAAAGGCAGAGTGACAGGCCCCACTTTGCCTTCAGGCCTCGTGACTGATCTGCCGTGACGCAGAGCCACAAGCTCAGACACGATTTACAGAGGGTAGAGGGGGGGAGAAGAGAAAGGCTGACGGGGGAGTGAAGGGGTGAGGAGGGAGCAGGCCTTGGTCTCATGGGAGAGGGTAGAAATGGGTAGGGGAAGAGGCTAAGAGGGAAGGCTGAGGAGGGAGCTAGCTGTGGGAGAGGGGAGAAGGGGGGTGTAGAGAGGCGGAGGGGATGAAAGGGATGAGGTGGCACGTGGCAGTAATTAAAGTTGACTCCAGAGCGTGCGTGACGGGTGAGAAGGGGCAAAAGCGAGGGTGATGGGGGGGGTTGACTTTACTTCTTCCCCAACAATCGCCCCTAGTACTTCGTTCCTCTCCAGCCACCCCCACCCCCCCTCATTCACTGCTTTCTCACTCCATCTCACACTTATGTTCTCTCCCACCCCATTTATCACTCTCCCCAGTCCTCTGTCACTATAATTGTCTGGGACACACCATCTCTCCTTCTCTCTCTTTGTTAGTAGTAGATAGTGTTGTGATAGGAGGCCTCGGAGATAGTGGCTCTACCTTTGGCCTGTTACTGGTGATAGGAGACTGGCTAGGCCACTGTTCTCCTCTTTCCGTCTCTTGCTTTCCTGCCTCCCAGTCTGCAGCCTTCACCATCCCCTTCTCCCCCCCGCCTCCTCTCCTGGGTGACTGGCTGCAGCGACTTTCTCTCCATTACCTCCCTCAAGGTCCAAGGGGTGCCAGTCCTCTTCTGGCTGTGCCAGATGGAGATTATAACAGTACATCGCCAAGATGTTCAAACGTTCATAGATGACCAGCAGGGTCAAATAATAATAATCACAGTGGTTGTCGAGGGTGCAACAGGTCAGAACCTCAGGAGTGAATGTCAGTTGGCTTTTCATAGCCGATCGTTCAGAGTTAGTCAAAGATTTCCTTAATTTGGGTCAGTCACAGTGGTCAGGTATTTGTATTTTTTTTTCACCTTTATTTAACCAGGTAGGCCAGTTGAGAACAAGTTCTCATTTACAACTGCGACCTGGCCAAGATAAAGCAAAGCAGTGCGACAAAAACAACACCACAGAGTTACACAATAGAAAATGTGTATACAGTGTGCGAATTAAGTAAGGAGGTAAGGCAATAAATAGGCCATAGTGGTGAAGTAATTACAATTTAGCAATTAACACTGGAGTGATAGATGTGCAGATGAGGATGTGCAAGAAGAAATAGTGCTGTGCAAAAGAGCAGAAAAAAACAAATGTAGGGATGAGGTAGGTAGTAGGTTGGATGGGCTATTTACAGATGGGCTGTGTACAGCTACACCGATCGGTAAGCTGCTCTGACAGCCGATGCTTGAAGTTAGTGAGGGAGATATAAGTCTCCAACTTCAGTGATTTTTGCAATTCGTTCCAGTCCTTGGCAGCAGAGAACTGGAAGGAAAGGCAGCCAAAGGAAGTGTTGGCTTTGAGGATGACCAGTGAGATATACCTGCTGGAGCGCGTGCTACGGGTGGGTGTTGCTATGGTGACCAGTGAGCTGAGATAAGGCGCAGCTTTACCTAGCAATGACTTATAGATGACCTGGAGCCAGTGGGTTTGGCGGCGAATATGTAGCGAGGACCAGCCAACGAGAGCATACAGGTCACAATGGTGGGTAGTATATGGGGCTTTGGTGACAAAACGGATGGCACTGTGATAGACTGCATCCAATTTGCTGAGTAGAGTGTTGGAGGCTATTTTGTAAATGACATCACCGAAGTCAAGGATCGGCAGGATAGTCAGTTTTACGAGGGTATATTTAGCAGCATGAGTGAAGGAGGCTTTGTTGCCAAATAGGAAGCCAATTCTAGATTTAATTTGGGGTTGGAGATGCTTAATATGAGTCGAAGGAGAGTTTACAGTCTAGCCAGACACCTATTTATTTATAGTTGTCCACATATTCTAAGTCAAAACCTTCCAGAGTAGTGATGCTAGGCGGGCGGGCGGGTGCGGGCCGCGCTTGGTTGAAGAGCTTGCATTTAGTTTCACTAGGAGCAGTTGGAGGCCACGGAAGGAGTGTTGTATGGCAAGGAAGGTCGTTTGGAGGTTTGTTAACACAGTGTCCAAAGAAGTGCCAGATGTATACAGAATGGTGTCTTCTGTATAGAGGTGGATCAAAGAATCACCCGCAGCAAGAGCGACATCATTGATGTATACAGAGAAAAGAGTCGGTCCGAGAATTTAACCCTGTGGCACCCCCATAGAGACTGCCAGAGGTCCGGACAACAGGCCCTCCGATTTGACACACTGAACTCTATCTGAGAAGTAGTTAGTGAACCAGGCGAGGCAGTCATTAGAGAAACCAAGGCTGTTGAGTCTGCCAATAAGAATACGGTGATTGACAGTCGAAAGCCTTGGCCAGGTCGATGAAGACGGCTGCACTGTACTGTTTTTTATCAATGGCGGTTATGATATTGTTTAGGACCTTAAACGTGGCTGAGGTGCACCCGTGACCAGCTCTGAAACCAGATTGCATAGCGGAGAAGGTACGGTGGGATTCGAGATGGTCGGTGATCTGTTTGTTCACTTGGCTTTCGAGACTTTAGAAAGGCAGGGAAGAATGGATATAGGTCTGTAAAAGTTTGGGTCTAGAGTGTCACCCCCTTTGAAGAGGGCGAGGACCGCGGCCGTTTTCCAATCTTTAAGAATCTCAGACGATACGAGAGGTTGAATAGACTAGTAATAGGGGTTGCGGCAATGGCGGCGGATAATATTAGGAAGAGAGGGTCCAGATTGTCTAGTCCAGATGATTTGTAGGGATCCAGATTATGCTGCTCTTTCAGGACATCAGCTGTCTGGATTTGGGTGAAGAACAATCAGGGGGGGCTTGGGCCAGTTGCTGCGGGGGGTGCAGAGCTGTTGGTTGGGGTAGCCAGGTGGAAAGCGTGGCCAGCCGTAGAGAAATGCTTATTGAAATTCTCGATTATCGTGGATTTATCAGTGGTGACAGTGTTTCCTAGCCTCAGTGCACTGGGCAGCTGAGATGAGGTCCTCTTATTCTCCATGGACTTTACAGTGTCCCACAACTTTTTGGAATTAGTGCTGCAGGATGCAAATTTCTGTTTAAAAAAGCTAGTCTTTGCTTTCCTAACTGACTGTGTGTATTGGTTCCTGACTTCCCTGAAAAGTTGCATATCTCGGGACTATTCGAAGCTAATGCAGTACGCCACAGGATGTTTTTCTGCTGGTCAAGGGCAGTCAGGTCTGGAGTGAACCAAGGGCTATATCTGTTCTTAGTTCTACATTTTTTGAAAGGGGCATGCTTATTTAAGATTATGAGGAAGGCACTTTTGAAGAACAACCAGGCATCCTCTACTGACGGGATGAGGTCAATATCCTTCCAGGATACCCGGGCCAAGTCAATTAGAAAGGCCTGCTCGCAGAAGTGTTTTATGGAGCGTTTGACAGTGATGAGGGGTGGTCGTTTGACCGCGGTCCCATAACGGACGCAGGCAATGAGGCAGTGATCGCTTAGATCCTGGTGGAAGACAGCAGAGGTGTATTTAGAGGGAAAGTTGGTCAGGATGATATCTATGAGGGTGCCCATGTTTACGGATTTGGGGTTGTACCTGGTAGGTTCCTTGATCATTTGTGTGAGATTGAGGGAATCTAGCTTAGATTGTAGGACGGTCAGGGTGTTAAGCATATCCCAGTTTAGGTCACCTAACAGCACGAGCTCTGAGGATAAATGTGGGGCGATCAATTCACATATGGTGTCCAGGGCACAGCTGAGCGCTGAGGGGGGTCAATAACAAGCGGCAACAGTGAGAGACTTATTTCCAAATAGTTGCTGGAATTGTTTGGGTACAGACCTGGATAGTAGGACAGAACTCTGCAGGCTGTCTCTACAGTAGATTGTAACTCCGTCCCCTTTAGCAGTTCTATCTTGACGGAAAATGTTGTAATTGGGGATGGAAATGTCCGAATTTTTAGTGGTCTTCCTAAGCCAGGATTCAGACAGGGCTAGGACATCAGGGTTGGCGGAGTGTGCTAAAGCAGTGAGTAAAACAAACTTAGGGAGGAGGCTTCTGATGTTAACATGCATGAACCCAAGGCTTTTCCGGTTACAGAAGTCAAGAAATGAGAGCGCCTAGGGACACACAGGGCCTGGGTTAACCTCTACATGCCACTGTACTATCTGTTTTGGTTGGGTCTAATTGTGTTGCTGTCCTGGGGCTGTTTGTGTTTATGAACAGAGCCCAAGGACCAGGTTGTTTAGGGGGCTCTTCTCCAGGTTCATTTTTCTGTAGGTGATGGCTTTATTATGGAAGGTTTGGGAATCACTTCCTTCGGTCTAATTCTGCTCTGCATGCATTATTTGGTCTTATACATAGTACATGGAGGATCTTTTTTGCAAAATTCTGCATGCAGAGTCTCAATTTGGTGTTTGTCACATTTTGTAAATTCTTGCTTGGTGAGCAGACCCAGACCTCACAACCATAAAGGGCAATGGGTTCTATAACTGATTCAAGTATTTTTAGCCAGATACTAATTGGTATGTCAGATTTTATGTTCCTTTTGATGGCATAGAAGGCCGTTCTTACCTTGTCCTTCAGATTGTTCACAGCTTTGTGGAAGTTACCTGTGGCGCTGATGTTTAGGCCAAGGTATGTATAGTTTTTTTGTGTGCTCTAGGGCAAGGGTGTCTAGATGGATTTTCTATTTGTGGTCCTGGCAACTGGTCATTTTTTGGAACACCATTATTTTTTATCTTCCTGAGATTTACTGTCAGGGCCCAGGTTTGACAGAATCTGTGCAGAAGATCTAGGTGCTGCTGTAGGCCCTCCTTGTTTGGGGACAGATGCACCAGATCATCAGAAATCAGACATTTGACTTCAGATTCTAGTAGGGTGAGGCCGGGTGCTGCAGACTGTTCTAGTGCCCTCGCCAATTCATTGATATATATATATATATATATATTTTATATATATAAATATATATATATATATATATATATCATATATATTTATATATACACTGCTCAAAAAAATAAAGGGAACACTTAAACAACACAATGTAACTCCAAGTCAATCACACTTCTGTGAAATCAAACTGTCCACTTAGGAAGCAACACTGATTGACAATAAATTTCACATGCTGTTGTGCAAATGGAATAGACAAAAGGTGGAAATTATAGGCAATTAGCAAGACACCCCCAATAAAGGAGTGATTCTGCAGGTGGTGACCACAGACCACTTCTCAGTTCCTATGCTTCCTGGCTGATGTTTTGGTCACTTTTGAATGCTGGCGGTGCTCTCACTCTAGTGGTAGCATGAGACGGAGTCTACAACCCACACAGGTGGCTCAGGTAGTGCAGCTCATCCAGAATGGCACATCAATGCGAGCTGTGGCAAGAAGGTTTGCTGTGTCTGTCAGCGTAGTGTCCAGAGCATGGAGGCGCTACCAGGAGACAGGCCAGTACATCAGGAGACGTGGAGGAGGCCATAGGAGGCCAACAACCCAGCAGCAGGACCGCTACCTCCGCCTTTGTGCAAGGAGGAGCACTGCCAGAGCCCTGCAAAATGACCTCCAGCAGGCCACAAATGTGCATGTGTCAGCAAATGGTCTCACAAGGGCTCTGAGGATCTCATCTCGGTACCTAATGGCAGTCAGGCTACCTCTGGCGAGCACATGGAGGGCTGTGCGGCCCCACAAAGAAATGCATCACTTCACTATTACAGTGGAATGTTTTGTCCAGGAAGTTGTCGAAAAGGAATATAATTTTTTGTTGCCTATTTTTTTGGGGGGGGACTACTTTCCTTCCATCTATAGCATTACTTAATATTATTCCGTTCCTTTGGCTTTGATGCCTCCTGATTTGACTATTGCTCTGTTCAAGTAGACTGTGCTTTTGCTGTGGTCTGATAGGGGTGTCAGTGGGCTGACTGTGAACGCTCTGAGAGACCCTGGGTTGAGGTCAGTGATAATGTAATCTACAATACTACTGCCAATAGATGAGTTATAGGTGTACCAATCATAGGGGTCCCCTCAAAGCCTACCATTGACTAATGTACATGCTGAGCATGTGACAAAGCTGCAAGAGTTTGTTGGTTATGTAGTCGTAGTTGTGACTAGGGGGGGGGGGGTGGCGTATGGGGGAGGGAATGCTGTCACCTCCAGGTAGGTGTTTGTCCCCCTGTATGCTGTGTCAGGTTCTTGTCCAGTTCTGGAATTTAGTTCGCCACAGACTAGTACATGTCCCTGGGCCTGGAAATGATTTGATTTCCCCCTCCAGGATGGAGAAGCTGTCTTCATTAAAGTATAGGGATTCTAGTGGGGTGATATAGGTAGCACGTATGTTTTTCTCTGAGAATCTTTCCTTTTGGATTTCTAGCCAAATGTAACATTTTCCTGTTTTGATTAATTTAATAGCGTGAGTTAGGTCTGCTCTATACCAAATGATCATATTCCCCGAGTCCCTTCCGTGTTTCACACCTGGTAGTTCGGTGGATGGGCCTACCAGCTCTCTGTAGCCTCGAGGTAACCAGCTCTCTCTCTCTTCCCTCCTTCTCCACAGCTTCCCTCTTTCCTTCCCCCGTGTGCTTAGAGCTGTGGATGTTCTCATTAGGCTAGACTGCAGCTCAGAGCACTGAGCTCCATATGACACCTAGATATATTCTAATCCATGTGAGCTAGACGGACCACACTGATGAAATCCTTCTCTGCCTTCTGGCCCGTATTCATATTCAGTCCCTTTGTGAATGACAGTGGGCTTGGCTGGCCATGAACATGTTATTGTTGTCATGGACTATAGGGACATTGGTCTATATGACAGCTTTCTGTCCACTGGCCACAGGCAGCAGACCTGATTGAGTCACTGACCAGTTCTGCTAGGGAGGGGTAGAGTATCTAGCCCTGTCCCCATCCCTGTTCCTGTTCAGTAGTATCTGCTCGGTGTCAATGCCAAGTGAGGCGGGACAAAACATATTTAACGAGTCACAATACAGAATACTCTTTCCCTCTCCGTCCTTCTGTAGTCTCCCTCGTCGTTCTATCTCTTCTCTCTCCTTCTCTCCCTCCTCTCTTTTTCCTCTCTGGTCTGTTTAGCAGAAGAGTGGATGTAAAGGCAGTAATATAAAGCAGCTGGCCCTGACAGAATTTTGTTCCCCGCTGCCCGAGGGGAGGATGAATGGGGAGGAGGAACGGGGGAGTAGAGAGAGCGAACAGCGAGAGAGACCGAAGGGGGTGTAGAAAAAGAGAGGAGGGGAGTAGGGAGAGAGAGAGTTTGTGACTGACTGGCATCTGGAAACAATGTAATTTGGCATGGCGGCCAGGCTATGGAGAGAGAGCGAGGGAGAGGGAGTTAATGTTTGTTTAATGTAGGATTGTCCTTAAAGCAGGAGGATATTAAAAAGAGAGGATGAGAGACCTCAAACACTGTCAGCTCAGTGGGGGCGTTTCCCCCTAATACCTATGTGTTCCAAATGGCACCCTGTTCCCTTTCTAGTACACTACTTTTGACCAAAGAGTGGCAAATGTAAATTAAAAAGTAGTGCACTTTATAGAGAATAGGGTGCCTTTTGGGACTCAGCTTTGTCTTTGCATCTCCTCACCACCACCAAATCCTCCTCCTCCAACCCTTGTTCCTTACCTCCCACGCACACAGCATTCTCTCTTTTGCTCTCTCTCGCTCTTTTGCTCTCTCGCTCTTTTGCTCTCTCGCTCTTTTGCTCTCTCTCTCTCTTTTGTTCTCTCTCTCTCTCCCTTGCTCTCTCTCTCTCCCTTGCTCTCTCTCTCCCTTGCTCTCTCCCTTGCTCTCTCTCTCGCTCCCTCTCTCTCCCGCTCTCTCGCTCTTGCTCTCTCTCTCTCCCCCGCTCTCTCTCGGTCTCCCCCTCGCTCTCTCCCCCTCGCCGCCCCCCCCCCCCCCCCTCGCCCTCTCTCGGTCTCGCTCTCTCTCCCGCTCTCTCTCGGTCTCTTCCCTGCACTTTCTCGGTCTCTCTCTCTCTCTCTCGGTCTCTCTCTCGGTCTCTCTCTCGGTCTCTCTCTCGGTCTCTCTCTCGGTCTCTCTCTCGGTCTCTCTCTCGGTCTCTCTCCCGCTCTCTCTCCCGCTCTCTCTCCCGCTCTCTCTCCCGCTCTCTCTCGGTCTCTTCCCCGCTCTCTCTCGGTATTCTCCCCCGCTCTCTCTCGGTCTCTTCCCCGCTCTCTCTCGGTCTCTTCCCCGCTCTCTCTCGGTATTCTCCCCCGCTCTCTCTCGGTCTCTTCCCCGCTCTCTCTCGGTCTCTTCCCCGCTCTCTCTCGGTCTCTTCCCCGCTCTCTCTCGGTCTCTCCCCCTCGCTCCCTCTCTCTCTCTCCCCCTCGCTCCCTCTCTCCCCCTTTGCTCGCTCTTTCCCCTTCGTTCTCTCTCTCCCTCACTTTCTCTCCCCCTCGCTTTTTCTCGCTCTCTCAAGCTCTCAAATTCGAATTCAGATTGCTTTATTGGTATGAAATATATTTTGTAGATATTGCCAAAACAGTTTAGTGGTACAGCATTTCAGTAAATACAGTACAATGCAATGAGGATATTGAAATACAGTTCATTTCAGTAGTAATTATAAAAAATAGTACATATAATCATGTATACAGGTACGACACTACTGCTGTTGTATTATGTCATCTTTGGTCGATACATTTAATTAACCTTTCTAGGACACACGTTCCGCTAGCGCAGGGGTGTCAAAGTCAAATGGACGGAGGGCCAAATAAAAAATTTAGCTACAAGCCGAGGGCCGGACTGTTCGAATGTTCATTGAAAAAATTTTAAATGACGCATATAGTCTAGTGAACCTAATTGAACCTACTGAAAACCTAACAAATATATTCCAATATGATCAGATAAATAAAGCAATATTTTCTTATGGCTCTGTCAGTAATCTTTAATTTTCAACAGACACAAAAGACAAATTTCCTTTATATAAAAATCCCCATAACATGAACATTAAATGAAAGAAACCGGTATTCAAGGCACCATCAGTAGCCTATATTTTCTATTTTAGCAAAAGTGGGCTAAATTTACTTCAAAGAAAAAAACAATAATAGCAATTTTCTATCATCCACTCAACTGAAATATTTTTAAAATATAATTGGATTGAAATACAATAAAATAAAGTGCAAAAATCTATTAATCAAAAACAACACTTTGTTTAAGGAGAAGTAACATGCAGTGAAAACAAATATTAAACTTTAACTTTTAAACTTGAACTGAGTAAAAACTCTAAATATGTGATTGCACAGTAATGTTCACTTGTTTGAGGTTGAGGGTGATACTTGGTGGTGTCCCATCTTTTCCACAAGTTCATCAATGTTCGGGGTAAGGCTCTGAGCTGAGGAAATCCTCAGAATTGAGTGGAGGTGTTCAGCAGTAAGTCGACTTCTGTGTGATGTTTTGTTCAGGTTCATCAAAGAAAACAGTTGTTCACACAGGTATGTGCTGCCAAACATAGACAACGTTTGAGCAGCCTGGATGCGCAGCTGGGGCATTGTGTCGGGGAGGAAACGGGCGAACTCCGCAGCACCCACTGCCGCATATTTTGCCCTCAGTGCATCATTGCATTGGAGGTCAATCAACTCCATTTGGAGGTTTGGTGGTGAGCTTTCCACGTCAACAGCAAATGGGTTACCGAGCAGTTCCAACCTGCTTTTTTGTGCTTCAAAGTCAGCAAATCGGCGTCGAAAGTCAGCGGCAAGCATACCTATTTTATCAGCCAACTGTGCGCTCGGGAACGCACTGGTAGAGAGCTTCTCTTTCATGGTCTGGCAGCTGGGAAAGTGGCTCAAATTTTCTTTCCGCATCTGCGTCTCCCACAGAGTCAGTTTGGTTTTAAATGCCTTCACTGTACTGTACATATCAGAGATGACATGATCCCGACCCTGCAGCTGCAAGTTCATTGCATTCAGATGACTCGTAATGTCACACAGAAAAGCCATTTCACACAGAAACATTTCGTCTCGGAGTTGTGTTGTGTCTTTCCCTTTGCTGTCCAAGAACAGACAAATCTCCTCACGAAGCTCGAAACATCTTTGAAGCACCTTTCCCTGGCTTAGCCATCGCACCTCTGTGTGATAAGGCAAATCACCATGTTCCGTTTCTAACTCCGTCAGAAATGCCTTGAACTGGCGGTGATTCAAACCTTTGGCTCTGATAAAGTTAACTGTGCGCGTGATGATGCTCATTACATGCTCCATTTTCAAGGCTTTACCGCACAACGCTTCCTGGTGTATGATACAATGATAAGCTGTCAGCTCACCTGTCGCGTTTTCCTCTTGCATCTTTTCCCGTATCTTCGCCACCAGTCCGCTCCTGTGTCCACACATCGCAGGTGCTCCGTCGGTTGTCAAACCCACGAGTTTTTCCCAAGGCAGCTCCATCTCATTTACACATCTTGACACCTCTTCATACAAATCATGCCCCGTAGTTGTGCCATGCATAGGACGTAAAGCCAAAAACTCCTCTGTCACGCTTAGGCTGGAGTCCACTCCGTGGATGAAAATTGACAACTGGGCAATGTCAGAAATGTCGGTGCTCTCATCCACAGCCAAGGAATATGCAATGAAATCTTTTCCCTTTTTCACAAGCTGCTCTTTTAGATTGATGGACAACTGGTCTACTCTCTCGGCAATGGTGTTTCTGCTCAGACTCACATTTAAAAAGAGTTGCCTTTTTTCTGGGCAAACTTCGTCACAAACTTTAATCATGCAGTTTTTGATGAAATCCCCCTCCGTAAATGGCCGGGCTGATTTAGCGATCTCTTCTGCCAAAATAAAACTGGCCTTGACAGCAGCCTGGCCTTGTGATTTGGCTTTTTTGAACAGAGCCTGTCGAGATTTGAGGCCTCGTTTTAATTCCTCTGCCTTTTGTAGCCTTTGTTCCATGTCCATATTCTTGTTTTTGTCCGCGTGTTTCGTTTCATAATGTCGTCTCAGATTATACTCTTTCAGTACCGCCACACTTTCTCCACACAGAAGACACACAGGTTTTCCAGCTACCTCCGTGAACATATACTCCGACTCCCACCTTGTTTGAAACCCCCGGTTCTCAGTGTCCACCTTCCGTTTTGCCATTTTTGATGGGTATCTGAAAGTTAATTTTACTGTGATGCTGACGACTGCTGTGCCAATAAATATTGAAATGAAGCAGCCTACTGCTCGGTGCGTCACCGTTGCATTGTGGGAAATGTAGTATTGGTGCGTGTAAAAGATCTGCGGGCTGCCGGCTTGCTGCGGTCTGCGGGCCGGTTCTAATAATAAATCAAGATCATCCCAGGGGCCGTAAAAAACCTTCTCGCGGGCCGGATGTGGCCCGCGGGCCTTGACTCTGACATATGTGCGCTAGCGGAACCCCTCGACAACATTCTGCTGAAAAGTCAGCGTAGGAAATTCAGATTTTTTTTTTTTTTAAATATGTAACTTTCACACATTAACAAGTCCAACAGCAAATGAAAGATAAACATCTTGTTAATCTACCCATTGTGTCCGATTTCAAAAAGGCTTTACAGCGAAAACACAACATATGATTATGTTAGATCACCGCCAAGTCCAAAAAATACACAGCCATTTTCCCAGCCAAAGAGAGGAGTCACAAAAAGTAGAAATAGAGATAAAATGAATCACTAACCTTTGATGATCTTCATCAGATGACATCATGTTACAGAATACATGTATGTTTTGTTCGATAATGTGCATATTTATAATCAAAAATCTCAGTTTACATTGGCGCCATGTTCAGAAATGCCTCCAAAATATCCTGAGAAATTGTAGAGAGCCACATCAAATAACAGAAATACTCATCATACACTTTGATGAAAGATACATGTTTTACATAGAATTAAAGATACACTTGTTCTTAATGCAACCGCTGTGTCAGATTTCAAAAAAACTTTACGGAAAAAGCAAACCATGCAATAATCTGAAACGGCGCTCAGATAGAAACAACGTTTCTCCGCCATGTTGGAGTCAACAGAAATATGAAATTACATTATAAATATTCCCTTAGCTTTGACGATCTTCATCAGAATGCACTCCCAGGAATCCTAGTTCCACAATAAATTGTTGTTTTGTTCGATAATGTCCATTATTTATGTCCAAGTAGCTACTTTTGTTAGCACGTTTAGTACACATATCCAAACGCTCGTGCAGGTCCAGGCGAACGTCGAACGAAAACTTCAAAAAGTTATATTACAGGTCGAATAAACTTGTCAAACTAAGTATAGAATCAACCTTTAGGATGTTGTTATCATAAATATTCAATAATGTTCCAACCGGAGAAATCCTTTGTGTCTCTAGAAGTAATGCAACGCAAGTCGATATCATGTGGAATGCGCGTGACCAGGACCAGGACCAGGCTTTCTGCCAGACCACTGACTCAAACAGCTCCCATCCGGCTCAACATCACAGTAGAAGCTTCATTCAACGTTCTACAAACTGTCGACATCTAGTGGAAGCCGTAGGAAGTGCAAACAGATCCATATCCCACTGGGATTTCAATGGGCGATGAGTTGAAAATCGACCAGCCTCAGAATTCCCACTTCCTGTTTGGATTTTCTTCTCAGGTTTTTGCCTGCCATATGAGTTTTGTTATACTCACAGACATCATTCAAACATTTTTAGAAACGTCAGTGTTTTCTATCCAATAGTAATAATAATATGCATATATTAGCATCTGGGACAGAGTAGGAGGCAGTTCACTCTGGGCACGCTATTCATCCAAAGTGAAAATGCTGCCCCCTATCCCTAAAAAGTTAAAGAAAATAAGATGATAAAAAGAACGAAGGAATGGCTAATAAATGAACAAGAAAATGTAAATGAATGATGGTTACACTATGTATTAGTTGTAAGTTATATACAATGTATTAAAGGTCATGGGATGTCCCTCCGGCTATGGAAATCATATACATATCCGGAAGTAATATTAGCAGTTTGTCCCTCACCCAGAATAATTCCCAGCTTTATGTCATTAGGAAATGCACAGAAGTTGAGAATTGATTGACATATTATCTTGAAAAAATATGATATTATTTGGGAGTATTTCTCACAGTATCTCTCTGTCTCTCTCTCTCTGTCTCTGTGTGTTTGTGAAGCTGGGTCTGGTTAGTGTCAGGACTGTAGAGGGTTAGGCCCTGGCCCCTGGGGACAGGCCAAGGGCAGCTCCAGCCCCTATCCCCTGTAAACCCCCTCAGCAGAGGTCATGTGTCTGTTTACTAATGAACATTTCAAAGTGACTGCTGATAAACACACTCACTCACTCTCTCTCTCTTTCTCTCCCTCATTCTCTCCAGCTATCCGCCCACCCTTGCCCATCCCCCGTCCTACTCTACCACTCAATCCCTCGCCTCGTCCTTTCGCGATGAGCTCAACTGAACGCTAGGGTCTGGACTCAGTAGGAACAAGTAGCAGGAATGATTTGTTGATGAAGGCTGATGTGATCTGTTTTTCTTTCCCCTCCAAGGATAGTTGAAAGAAATGAAAGAAAGAAATAGTGGTTTCGACTAATCTCTGTGAGGAGATCAAAGCACCACACAGATACATCCTAAACCCTACATACTGTATAGATAACCTCTTTAACATGGCATACCAGACCTCCATGTGCCTCTGTTTACATCTGTGGGCTCACGGAATCTGCTCTGTTTAATTGCCTGTATATAGACTCACTGATTCAGCCTGGGGCACTATTCCCTCTGTTGGCTAGTCCTGCTAGCGAGAATATTGCATCACATATACTGTAGCTGTTGTGCTGATTGGCTGAATCCATACTGTGGCAGCGGTATCATTCGTTTGTTTGTTTTCGAACGCTAAACTAGTACTTAGGGAAACTACAACACTATGATGGCACGGCACAATATGTACAGGTGACCCTGCTAGTGCGTGGAGATTAATTTCATCCCTCTCGCTCCTGCTGCTTTACCTCCCACACCCCCTCCTTCATTAGTTTACACTGTCACCCTGCTTGTGGCAGGCAAACCTTCAGACAGACTGCCGCAAAGACCGAGAGAGGATGAGTCAGAGGCTGCCCACTTGTCTGTTCTGCCTGCCTGTCCGTCTGCCTCTCTCCCTCCCTGTCTGTTCTTTCTGTCTGTCTGGCCTGCCTGCCTGTCCGTCTGCCTCTCTCCCTGTCTGTTCTTTCTGTCTGTCTGGCCTGCCTGCCTGTCCGTCTGCCTCTCTCCCTGTCTGTTCTTTCTGTCTGTCTGGCCTGCCTGCCTGTCCGTCTGCCTCTCTCCCTGTCTGTTCTTTCTGTCTGTCTGGCCTGCCTGCCTGTCCGTCTGCCTCTCTCCCTATCTGTTCTTTCTGTCTGTCTGTTCTGCCTGCCTGTCCATCTGCCTCTCTCCCTGTCTGTTCTTTCTGTCTGTCTGGCCTGCCTGCCTGTCCGTCTGCCTTTCTCTCTATCTGTTCTTTCTGTCTGTCTTCCCGTCTCCCTCCCTTACTGTCTGCAGCCAGCATCTATCTTCTCCACAGGCACCAGGAGGGTGCCCCAGCCAGCCGGCTCTCTGGCCTAATGCTATACAGGTATTTTATATACTGTGGCCTTTACTCTGCTGGCTTAGATAGAGAGGGGTGTAGGGGGGGAGTAGCTCAGACTGAGGCGACTGAGGTTACAGTCAGCAGGTGGAAGCAGGCAGTTAGTCACTAATCCACTAATGACCAGCCAGTCATGGGGGCTGGATTAGCACGAAGCTGCCACTGCCAGGGAGCCAGGGCACTAGGCAGATCAGACCAGCCAACCTCCCAGTTCCAGCCAGCATTCCTATTGGCCCCTAACTAACTGTCAGGGCAGAACGGCAGGTCAGACTCCCAACTCAAGCCAGCCTTACCCAGAAGCCTACTAGGCTGAGCTATGGCTAGGTTAGCTAACAGATGTTGGTGAAATAATAAAAGCCACCCAAAGCAATTTACAGTACAGTAAACACTTAGACTACGTTGAGTACAGCACGCTCCCATATGTGGCCCCAGCGGAAATCAACTGCAAACTGCAAAGTGCCACGCTTCTACCAACTGAGCTACACACGATCACAAAATGACTTCAGACATGGGTGCCTGAGGAAAGAAAGTAAGGCACGAGGGCTGGATGGGAGTTTGGCTGGTGGTGTTGTACTTCTAGAATGCACTATAGGGCCCTCTCTAACAGCAGGGGTTTCAGCAAACAACAAGTGCTACTTATCTGACTTCTGAACTGGAGTCTCTCAGCATGCATACTCACACACACACACACACACACACACACACACACACACACACACACACACACACACACACACACACACACACACTCTCTCGCTCTCCCACACACACATGCATTCAGACACACACACTCACTCACCCCTAGACACACTGCTCGTCTCGAGCCTTTAATGAAGTCAAAGCCGAAATGTTAGCGGACAAATGAAAGCTCCTGTAATTACATGGGCTGAGCCCTAATTGAGCCTCCATAATACTCCCGAGTACTGAGACTACTGCTCCATACAGTGCAGTTCAATTCAGTTCACGCCCTGTATCCGGTCTGTCGTGTCTGACCGATATCATTGACAATTTAAAGACATGTGGAGTTGGTCAGGAACGCGTGGAGATTTGTGCTGTGTTTGTGCACTGTAGTTATTTCCGCTTCCCTCCCCAACAGCGCGGAAACAGTTCTAACCTTTTATCGTTCATCTATTCTATACTGTATTGCGTGAGAAAGGGTTGGTGGTTGGAATAAGACTTGCAGACCGAGACACTTTCTGCAGAAGGCCCTCCTCTTCTTGTGTGGATGCCAGTTGGTGATTAAGTGAAGGGGCTTCGATGAAACTGCTGACCCTCCCTGTCTGCTAAAGCTGCGTCTCTCTGTCTCTCTCACCCTCTCCTCATTCTCCTCCACTGTTGCTGATTACTTCCTTTGCGGACAGGAAGTGCGTTTGTTTACCTTAGGAATAACGAGGTTTCTATTCCAGAAAAGAGGGGGGGGGGATCATTCTGTAGACCACCTTGCTGTCCGTCCACACACACCGCCCGTCTCCCTCCCCTTTATTCTGGTCCAGTTCATACGGCCATAACAGAAGGGGGAGACGAGAGGGGCGGAGCGGGATGGCCCTGTACAGTGTGGTGTAATTGTGATTATGAAATGCCTCCCTCTATGTGCCGTAACACAGGTCAGAGAATTACCCATTAGAGCCTCCAAAACGAATCTTGTTGTTTCAACGCCAGCCTGCCAGCTCTTTTCTGTCTGTCTGTTTCGCTCTCTTCCCCCCCCCCCCCCCCCCCCCCCCTCCCCCATCGGTTGCTGGTGTTGTTTTTATTGTTTCGCTGCGGTAGGTGGCTCTGACCGGTTTGGATTTTGCACACCTCCCCTACAAAACCTCCCGAGTGGAGCCGAACATACACGCGTGCACAGACACACACACAGAGTACCTCCCGCGCGGGACAGCCAATACATTAAGCTGCTTGTTTATTCATGCCAGCTCTCCTGCTTGAAATCCTGCAGATGTTCACGTCTCCTCACTAAGCCTGCAGCCTCATAGAGAGCATTGTTAAGAGCAGAACACACACACGCGCAGTAGGACACACACACACACACACTCGCACAATAAATAGTCACCACCATTGATAATTCAACACATTTTAAATGTTCTCAGCGCTTCATCTGAATGACTTGAGGAAGTATTTCTCCTTCTAATGACAGTAAATAGTGCACATAGCTGTAACAATTGGAATTCGTCGTACTAACGGGCAGTTCTTCTACTTGGTCATTTTTTTTTCTTGCTTTTGTGGTCTGTCTCTTAACCTCCCTCACAGGTCTGTGTGCCGTCTGCCTTTTTGCCTTGACAAAGGCTGTGTTGTGTTGCTACTCTACTCCCACTCAGATAGCAGATATGACCTGACACACACACACACACAGATATGCTTTCTCCTGGCCGTCACACCTCACCACTGACCCATTAACCTCTGACCTATTCAATAGAGCCAGGCCCGGAGGCTCTCTGTAACCACGGTAACCAGCGCTTGCCCCTGGTGACATATCAGAAGGCAGGCTGTATTGGTGGTGTTGTTATTAATAACTGATGATCAGCCTTGTTCTGTAAATGAGTAGGTAGTGGCAGACACAGAACACACACACACACACAGAACAAATATATACACACACACACACAGAACACAGCAGGACGTAGACACTCAGACAGAACAGACAGTCCCCAAGGCCTCCCCTGACCCTGTGTCAGGCTGAATGCTAAAACCAGTCTTAACGCACGCACGCTCAGCCCTGCCCTCCAGGTTTAAGGATCAGCAGTACACAGATTAACAGTTATCTCCCAAGTGTACACAGTCTCTCTCATCTACAACACACACACTGTCTCTGTCTGCGGTTGTGCAAATAGCCAAACGAGTCAGTCAAGAATTCAAGGCACACTTAACCGGCATGGCTACCACAGCATTCTGAGTGGCGCAGCGGTCTAAGGCACTGCATCTCGGTGCAAGAGGCGTCACTACAGTCCCTGGTTCGAATCCAGGCTGTATCACATCCAGCCGTGATAGGGAGTCCCATAGGGTGGGGCACAATTGGCACAGCATTGTCCGGGTTTGGACGGGGAAGACCGTTATTGTAAATAAGAATTTGTTCTTAACTGACTTGCCTAGTTAAATAAAAAAACTATTTTAAAAAAAGATAGGATCATTGTCAGTAATGACCACGGCTCACCTCCACACAAGCACCTGAAGCCATTCGTCCCATATACTGTACATCCTCAACATCTGCGATTGGGATAGAATGAACACATCTGGGACTCCCAAACATGGCTGTTCAAAAGTTTTAGAACACCTACTCATTCAACGGTTTTTCTTTATTTGAATTTTTTTCTACATTGTAGAATAATAGTGAAGACTTTAAAACTATGAAATAACACACACGGAATCATGTAGTAACCAAAAAACGGTTAAAGGCGGCATTCTCTCAACCAGCTTCCCCTTGAATGCTTTTCCAACAGTCTTGAAAGAGTTCCCACATATGCTGAGCACTTGTTGGCTGCTTTTCCTTCACTCTGCGGTCTAACTCATTCCAAACCATCTCAATTTGGTTGAGGTCGGGTGATTGTGGAGGCCAGGTCATCTGACGCAGCACTCCATCACTCTGCTTCTTGGTAAAATAGCCATAACACAGCCTGAAAGTGTGTTGGGTCATCGTCCTGTTGAAAAACAAATGACAGTTCCACTAAGCCCAAACCAGATGGGATGGCGTATTGCTTCAGAATGCTGTGGTAGCCATGCTGGTTAAGTGTGCCTTGAATTTGAAATAAAACACAGTGTCACCAGCAAAGCACCCCCACACCATAACACCTCCTCCTCCATGCTTTACGGTGGGAAATACACATGTGGAGATCATCCGTTCACCCACACGCGTCTCACAAAGGCACGGCGGTTGGAACCAAAACTCTCCAACTTGGATTCCAGACCAAAGGACAAATTTCCACCGGTCTAATGTCCATTGCTCATGTTTCTTGGCCCAAGTAAGTCTCTTCTTCTTATCTGTTAGTTGTGATTTCTTTGCAGCAATTCGACCATGCAGTCTTCTCTGAACAGTTGATGTTGAGATGTGTTTGTTACTTGAACTCTGTGAAGCAGGCTGGTAACTCTAATGAACTTATTATCTGCAGCAGAAGTAACTCTGGGTCTTCTTTTCTTGTGGTGGGCCTCATGAGAACAAGTTTCATCGTAGAGCTTGATGGTTTTTGCGACTGCGCGTGAAGTAACTTTCAAAGTTTCACGCATTGACTGACCTTCATGTCTTAAAGTAATGAAGGACTGTTGTTTCTCTTTGCCTATTTGAGCTGTTCTTGCCATAATATGGACTTGGTCTTTTACTAAATAGAGCTGTCTTCTGTATACCCCCCCTAACTTGTCACAACACAAACGCATTAAGAAGGAAAGAAATTCCACAAATTAACTTTTAAGAAGGCACACCTGTTAATTTAAATGCATTCCAGGTGACTACCTCATGAAGCTGGTTGAGAGAATGCCTAGAGTGTGCAAAGCTGTCATCAAGGCAAAGAGTGGCTACTTTGAAGAATCAAAAATATAAAATATATTTTAATTTGTTTAACATTTTCTTTGGTTACTACATGATTCCATATGTGTTATTTCATTGCTCTGATGTCTTCACGATTTTTCTGCAATGTAGAAAATAGTAAAAAAAAATAATGAAAACCCTTGAATGAGTAGGTGTTCTAAAACTTTTGACCGGTAGTGTAGATATCTGTCAAATACATACAGCTTCCCTCCTACACCAAGTGTACAAAACATTTGGAACACCTTCCATGGTTGTCTGGTTGTCCTTTGGGTGGTGGATCATTCTTGATACACACGGGAAACTGCTGAGCGTGAAAAACCCAGCGACGTTGCAGTTCTTGACACAATCATACCGGTGCGCCCGGCACCTACTACCATACCTCGTTCAAAGGCACTTAAATATTTTGTCTTGCCCATTCACCCTCTGAATGGCACACATACGCAATCCATGTCTCAATTGCCTCAAGGCTTAAAAATCCTTATCTAACCTGTCTCCTTCCCTTCATCTACACTGATTTGAAGTGGATTTAACAAGTGACATCTGTAAGGGATCATAGCTTTCACCTGGATTCACCTGGCCAGTCTGTCATGGAAAGAGCCTAATGTTTTGTACACTCAGTGTATATTGCAATTGCTGTATTAGAGAGGATAGGGAAATGTGGCTAGACAGTGGAGTATAGGAGTAGGGAGGAAGGTGGGGCAGGTGGTGTGGGTGTCTGGATTTTTTTTTTTTAAGCCTCTGCTTCATTACATATGGAGAGACTGGGGCGCCTCTCATTTAATCAGCCTAGCATGTCTAACACACACAAAGACGTCGAGCTTACATACACACACACACACACACACACACACATACACACACACACACACACACACACACACACACACACACACACACACACACACACAGACGTCTAGCTTGCACATTTGCATCTGACCTGGATTCCCTGGTGTGCAGTGGGCTAATCTCATTACAGACAGAGCTCTGCTGTAGGGCGAGAGAGAGAGCTGTAGGAGTGGGAAACGCAAGCTGCCACCTCCAACGCTTTCTGCTACTCTCCTCTTTCTCCCATTCTCTTCCTCCTTCCTCTTCTCTCTTCTTCCCTCTTTTGTCTCCTATCCTCTCTTCTCTTATTCTCCCCTTCACTCTCCTCATCCTCTCATCCCCTCTTCTTCAGCTAGACTAATTATAACCTAAAACTCTGCATGACACACCATCAATCCTTATTAGTGAGTCAGACAAACAGACACTGCTCAGTGAGGCTCTGCTCTGTGAGGCTGGTTCTGTCTGGTCTGGCTGCCTCTGTTGTCTCAAGGTCGCAGTCACACACACATCTATTACCTGTCCTCCTCCTTAATCCTATGTGTGAAAAATAAAACACTAATATTTCTGGATTCGATTAGTATTCAACCCCCAGAATCGATACAGAATCACCTTTGGCAGCAATTATTTCTGGTTATGTCTCCAAGAGCTTTCCACACATGGATTGTGCAACATTTGCCCAGTTATTATTTTCAAAATTCTTCAAACTGTGTCAAATTGATTGTTGATCATTGCTAGACAACCATTTTCAGGTCTTGCCATATATTTTTCAACAGATTTAAGTCAAAACTGTAACTCGCCCACTCAGGAACATTCACTGTCTTCTTGGTAAGCAACTCCAGTGTAGATTTGGCCCTGTGTTTTAGGTTATTGTCCTTCTGAAATGTGAATTCATCTCCAAGTGTCTGGTGAAGAGCAGACTCTAAAAGGTTTTCCTCTAGGATTTTGCCTGTGCTTAGCTCCATTCCATTTATTTTTATCCTGGAAAAACTCCCCAGTCAATGTTGTTGATCCATTCTCAGTTTTATCCTATCACCGCCATTAAACTCTGTTACTGTTTTAAAGTCACCATTTTCCTCAAGGTGATGTCCTTCCTGTCCGGAAACTGAGTTAGGAAGTACGCCTGTATCTTTGTAGTGACTGGGTGTATTGATACATCATCCAAAGGGTGATCAATAACTTCACCATGCTCAAAGGGATTTTCAATGTCTGCTTTTTTATTTTTACCCATCTACCATACAAATACTTTTTTATTTCACCTTTATTGAACAAGGTAGGCAAGTTGAGAACAAGTTCTCATTTACAATTGCGACCTGGCCAAGATAAAGCAAAGCAGTTCGACACAAACAACAACACAGAGTTACACATGGGATGAACAAAACATACAGTTAATAATACAGTAGAAAAATAAGTCATTCATACAATGTGAGCAAATGAGGTGAGATAAGGGAGGTAAATGGCAAAAAAGGCCATGGTGGCGAAGTAAATACAATATAGCAAGTAAAACACTGGAATGGTAGATTTGTAGTGGAAGAATGTGCAAAGTAGAAATAATGGGGTGCAAAGGAGCAAAATAAGTAAATAAATACAGTAGGGGAAGAGGTAGTTGTTTGGGCTAAATTATAGATGGGCTATGTACAGGTACAGTAATCTGTGAGCTGCTCTGACAGCTGGTGCTTAAAGCTAGTGAGGGAGATTGGTGACCAGCGAGCTAAGGGGGGACTTTACCAAGCAGGGTCTTGTAGATAACCTGGAGCCAGTGGGTTTGGCGACGAGTATGAAGCGAGGGCCAGCCAACAAGAGCGTACAGGTCGCAGTGGTGGGTAGTATATGGGGCTTTGGTGACAAAACGGATGGCACTGTGATAGACTGCATCCAATTTATTGAGTAGGGTATTGGAGGCTATTTTGTAAATTACATCGCCAAAGTCGAGGATCGGTAGGATGGTCAGTTTTACGAGGGTATGTTTGGCAGCATGAATAAAGGATGCTTTGTTGCGAAAAAGGAAGCAAATTCCAGATTTAACTTTGGATTAGAGATGTTTGATGTGAGTCTGGAAGGAGAGTTTACAGTCTAACCAGACACCTAGGTATTTGTAGTTGTCCACATATTCTAAGTCAGAACCGTCCAGAGTAGTGATGCTAGACGGGCGGGCAGGTGCAGGCAGCGATCGGTTGAATAGCATGCATTTAGTTTTACTTGTATTTAAGAGCAGTTGGAGGCCATGGAAGGAGAGTTGTATGGCATTTAAGCTAGTCTGGAGGGTTGTTAACACAGTGTCCAAAGTAGGGCCAGAAGTATACAGAATGGTGTTGTCTGCGTAGAGGTGGATCAGAGACTCACCAGCAGCAAGAGCGACATCATTGATGTATACAGAGAAGAGAGTCGGCCCAAGATTTGAACCTTGTGGCACCCCCATAGAGACTGCCAGAGGCCCGGACAACCGATTTGACACACTGAACTCTATCAGAGAAGTAGTTGGTGAACCAGGCGAGGCAATCATTTGAGAAACCAAGGCTATCGAGTATGCCGATGAGGATGTGGTGATTGACACAGTCAAAAGCCTTGGCCAGGTCAATGAATACGGCTGCACAGTATTGTTTCTTATCGATGGCGGTTAAGATATCGTTTAGGACCTTGAGCGTGGCTGAGGTGCACCCATGACCAGCTCTGAAACCAGATTGCATAGCGGAGAAGGTGCGGTGGGATTCGAAATGGTCAGTAATCTGTTTGTTGACTTGGCTTTCGAAGACCTTAGAAAGGCATGGTAGGATAGATATATGTCTGTAGCAGTTTGGGTCAAGAGCGGTCATCCCCCAGATTTTGCAGCTCATTCAGAACATCAGCTGACTGGATTTGGGAGCATGAGAAATGGGGAAGGCTTGGGCGAGTTGCTGTGGGGGGTGCAGTGCTGTTGAGGGGTAGGGGTAGCCAGGTGGAAAGCATGGCCAGCCGTAGAAAAATGCTTATTGAAATTCTCAATTATAGTGGATTTATCGGTGGTGACAGAGTTTCCTATCCTCAGTGCAGTGGGCAGCTGGGAGGAGGTGTTCTTATTCTCCATGGACTTATGAAAGCTGGTGGTTCCTTTTGACATGAGTCTTCAATTTTCCCAGGTAAGAAGTTTTAGATTGTAGTTATTATAGGAATTATAGGACTATTTCTCTCTATACGATTTGTATTTCATATACCTTTGACTATTGGATGTTCTTATAGGCACTTTAGTATTGCCAGTGTAACAGTATAGCTTCCATCCCTCTCCTCGCCGCTACCTGGGCTCGAACCAGGAACACATCAACAACAGCCACCCTCGAAGCAGCGTTACCCATGCAGAGCAAGGGGAACAACTACTCCAAGTCTCAGAGTGAGTGACATTTGAAACGCTATTAGCGCGCACCCCGCTAACTAGCTAGCTATTTCACATCGGTTACACCAGCCTAATCTCGGGAGTTGATAGGCTTGAAGTCATAAACAGCGCAATGCTTGAAGCACAGCGATGAGCTGCTGGCGAAAGTGCTGTTTGAATGAATGCTCGCTCAGTCAGACTGCTCTATCAAATCATAGACTTAATTATAACATAATAACACACAGAAATACGAGCCTTGGGTCATTAATATGGTCGAATCCGGAAACTATCATCTTTCTTTTCCGTATTTTATCTAACGGGTGGCATCCATAAGTCTAAATACTGCTGTTACATTGCACAACTTTCAATGTTATGTCATAATTACGTAAAATTCTGGCAAATTAGTTCGCAATGAGCCAGGCGGCCCAAACTGTTGCATATACCCTGACTCTGCGTGCAATGAACGCAAGAGAAGTGACACAATTTCACCTGGTTAATATTGCCTGCTAACCTGGATTTCTTTTAGCTAAATATGCAGGTTTAAATAATATGTACTTCTGTGTATTGATTTTAAGGAAGGCATTGATGTTTATGGTTAGGTACACGTTGGAGCAACGACAGTCCTTTTTTGCCATTAGTAATGTGTTTTGGGTTCATATTGTCCTGCTTCCAGAGCCAATGACATCAGCCAGATTTCAGGAAGTGATTAAGGATGATTGGCTTCTCCTAATCGATAGCCAAGTCTGGTCCTATCGTTGAACTCTCTCCATAACGTAGAGAGATGTAAAGCTGTCATTAGGTTTTACTGTGTTGAGTAAAGCAGCCATCACCAGAGCTTTTTACTGACTGACATTCACTGACAGCCTGTTACACACACATACACACAGTAGCGCTAATAACGGTGGCGACAGACTCCCACCTTGCTAATATTTCTACTGGCGGGTCTCACACCACAGGTAGATCAGGGCAGACACTGAGGAGGTAGCCATGGTAACAGACCTGAGGGTGTGTGTGTGTGTGTGTGTGTGTGTGTGTGTGTGTGTGTGTGTGTGTGTGTGTGTGTGTGTGTGTTGGTCAGTCTGCATTGCTAAGCAGTCAGATCGCCACTGGGCTTATTTCATTAGTGTCTTTAAGCTGCTTTGGACTTCTTGACTCCAGACTAGAGTTGTCCTTCGTCAGGACTTGGGTTCCCTCTCAGCCTCTTGCGGTACAGCCTTATGATAGCAGGTTCACTTTAAAGGCACACTCCTTTATTCCTTGCAGTCCCACCACTTGGTTTGCTAGAAACCTGAAACCTCCAAAATTCCACAAAAGCAGTGCTAGTAGGAATACGACCAATATCAAAAAGATGCATTATTGTTCAGTTGCGCGTGTCATCCCAGGCTAGTTGCCATCTCTCAAGACAGCTGTTTTAAAGAAATGTTTTGTTTCTCTTCATGTTGTCTGATTTGTAGTCATGGGATGTCACAAATTATCTCGACACAAACCAAGGCTGCCGTTGCCGGTAATTGCCGGCTTTTGGCCGATAAAGTAAATTGTCCAGTGCTGCATATCATACATCACGATTTCACTCTTCAGCACCGTTCTCACTCCTTGCGCACTCTCTTATGTGCATGCGCCTGCTGCTGAGGAGAGGGAGAGAGAGCGAGAGAGGAGTCTTGGGATACTGTTGATTGCGAAGATGGAGGCCTGAAGTAAAACGAAAGTTAGAGTATGCCTACAGTGAAAAGCCTTCAAGGGTAATGTCCTCCGTATTGGACAAGTTTTAATATTGTAGTGGACAAAGATGAGAAGAACGTTGGTGCACGACCTTATGCAGGCTACTGTGCAACTCGCTATATATGTAGGATGCAAAAAAAAATGTTTGATTTGTAATCATTTGATTTATCATTATATATACAGTACCAGTAAAAAGTTTGGACACATCTACTCATTCAAGTGTTTTTCTTTATTTTAACTATTTTCTATAGTGAAGACAACAAAGCTATGAAATAACACGTGCTTTTTTTGGTTACTACGTGATTCCACATGTGTTATTTCATAGTTTTGACGTCTTCACTATTATTCTACAATGTAGAAAATAGTTTTCAAAAATAAAGGAAAAACCTTGAATGAGGTGTGTCTAGACTTTTTTTATATATACAGTGCATTCAGACAGTATTCAGACGCCTTTACTTTTTCCACAATTTGTTACGTTACAACCTTATTCTAAAAATGATTCAATAGTTTTTTTCCACTTATCAATCTACACACAATACCCCATAATAACAAAGCAAAAACTAGTTTTAGACATTTTTGCACATTTATAAAATTCAAAAAATGTTAATATTACATGTACATAAGTATTCAGACCCCTTACTCAGTTGGCAGTGATTACAGCCTCAAGTCTTCTTGGGTATGACTTTACAAGCTTGGCACACCTGTATCTGGGAAGTTTCTCCATTCTTCTCTGCAGATCCTCTCAAGCTCTGTCAGGTTGGACGGGGAGCGTCGCTGCACAGCTATTTTCAGGTCTCTCCAGAAATGTTAGATCGGGTCCAAGTCCGGGCTCTGGCTGGGCCACTCAAGGACATTCCGATACTTGTCCCAAAGCCACTCCTGTGTTGTCTTGGCTGTGTGCTTAGGGTCGTTGTCCTGTTGGAAGGTGAACCTTCGCCCCAGTCTGAGGTCCTGAGCGCTCTGGAGCAAATTTTCATCAAGTATCTCTCTGTACTTTGCTCTGTTCATCTTTCCCTTGATCATGACTAGTCTCCCAGTCCCTGTCTCTGAAAAACATCCCAACAGCATGATGCTGCATCCACCATGCTTCACCGTAGGGATGGTGCCAGGTTTCCTCCAGAAGTGACGGTTGGCATTCAGGCCAAAGAGTTCAATCTTGGTTTCATCAGACCAGAGAATCTTGTTTCTCATGGTCTGAGAGTACTTTAGGTGCTTTTTGGCAAACTCCAAGTGGGCTGTCGTGTGCATTTTACTGAGGAGTGGCTTCTGTCTGGCCATTCTACCATAACTGCCTGATTGGTGGAGTGCTACAGAGATGGTTGTCCTTCTGGAAGGTTCTCCTATCTCCACAGTGGAACTCTGTGACCAAGGCCCTTCTCCCCCGATTGCTCAGTTTGGCCAGGCAGCCAGCTCTAGGAAGAGCCTTTGTGGTTCTGAACTAATTCCATTAATGAATGATAGAGGCCACTGTGTTCTTGGGGACCTTCAATGCTGCAGACATATTTTGGTACCCTTCCCCAGATCTGTGCCTCCACACAATCCTGTTTCGGGGATCTATGGACACTTCCTTCGACCTCCTGGCTTGGTTTTTGCTTTGACCTTGTATAGACAGGTGTGTGCCTTTCCAAATCATGTCCAATCAATTTAATGTGCTAGTGATGGACTCCAGTCAATTTGTAGAAACATCTCAATGATGATCAATGGAAACAAGATGCACCTGAGCTCAATTTCGAGTCTCACAGAAAAGGGTCTATACATTTTTAAAAACCTGTATTGTCTTTGACATTGTGGTGTATTGTAGTTAGAATAAGGCTGTAACGAAACAAGATTTGGAAAAAGTTAAGGGGTCTGAATACTTTCCGAATGCGCTGTGTATGTGACCGACCGCTTTGATTCAGGCTTATGTAGCAAAAGTTGTTTTTTACATTGGATAAAAGCAGAGACACAACTACAAAATGGTATTTCATACACTGCATTTGAGGAGCAGCAATAGGAAAGTAATTCTGCTTTGAAAGTTGATCAACTTGTAACCTCACTTTTGAGAAATGGCATTTGAGTGTTTTGGTACAAACTGGAAAGCTCTTCTTTGTCTACACCCATTCAGCATCATTCACATCCTCTTAAGCTTTAGCCCGACCCATCTCTTTAAGGGTTGATCCAAGCGTTTTGTACTAACAGCAGTCAAGCAGTCAACCCAAGCTAACTGGCTAACTTGCTAGCTACTTCCAGACACAAATGAGAGAACACCTCACTGAACATTACTCGCCCTAGCAGCGCTGTTTAGGCAGTGTTTTATGTTATACAGAACGTTGGTGACTGCAACTGTGCTGTCAGAATGTCCGTTTGTAAATTCAGAGCGTTTCGCTCTGGGAGCGTTCAGAGCGCACACTGGACGCTCTGGCCGATGAGTATGGTTGATCCGTGCGTTCTGAACTCACACCGGCAGTCAAGCACCCAAGCTAACTGGCTAACATTGGCTAGCTTGCTAGCTACTTCCAGACACAAATGAAAGAACACATTTTTTTACATTTACATTTTAGTCATTTAGCAGACGCTCTTATCCAGAGCGACTTACAGTAGAGTGCATACATTTTATTACATTTTACATACTGATACAAGGATATCCCTACCGGCCAAACCCTCCCTAACCCGGACCTGGACGACGCTATGCCAATTGTGCGTCGCCCCACGGACCTCCCGGCTGCGACAGAGCCTGGGCGCGAACCCAGCCCAGCCTGGGCGCGAACCCAGAGACTCTGGTGGCGCAGCTAACACTGTGATGCAGTGCCCTAGACCACTGCGCCACCCGGGAGACAATATGCGGAACACCCCACTCTGACCATTTTATGCGCCCTACCAGAGCTGGTTAGGTTGTTTTCATGTTATCCAGAGC
The DNA here is from genome assembly GCF_029448725.1 of Salvelinus fontinalis. Taxonomy (NCBI): domain Eukaryota; kingdom Metazoa; phylum Chordata; class Actinopteri; order Salmoniformes; family Salmonidae; genus Salvelinus; species Salvelinus fontinalis. Next base: position 39,908,411 of record NC_074685.1, read on the forward strand.
GTTGATGACTGTGACTGTGCTGCTGGCAACAATTTAATTACGCTTTTTTGCCGACGTTTACTGACACCGGCCGTATTCAATGGGTTTTGAGCGTTCGTAAATTCATCAGTTATTCTGCGCTCCGTCACACTCAGATGAGAGTGCTCTGAAATCGGGAGTAGATGGCCAGGCTGAATTTACGAACACACCCGAGTGGGCTCCCGAGTGGCTCAGTGATCTAAGGCACTGCATCTCAGTGCAAGAGGCGCACTACAGTACCTGGTTTGATTCCAGGCTGTATCACATCCGGCCGTGATTGGGAGTCCCAGAGGGCGGCGCACAATCGGCCCAGCGTCGTCCGGGTTTGGCTGGGGTAGGCCGTCATTGTAAATAAGAATTTGTTCTTAACTGACATGCCTAGTTATATAAAGGTTAAATGAAACATTTAAAAATAAGTGGTTACTTGCATAGTGGAGTCTTTTGTTAAGACATGTAGCTAGCTAGGTAAACAATGAACCATAATCCCAACTCATGATGTTACTACCTTGCATGAATCTGCAGCTAGCTAACATTAGGCTATAAATAGTCAAGCAAACGGCCCTGACATACGAATAATAAGATCATACACGCGATGTTAGCTAGTGAGCCAGCCAGCTAACGGTAGGTAGCTAACTAACAGTACACTTTAACTTGAAATGAAACCGACACTGTCAAAATTAGAAATGTGTAATGTCTGAAACTGTAGCTAGCTAGACTATCTTGTGCATCATGTTTGGATGCTTCTCCCTGTCACGGATGCCATCATTGCCCTTAGTTTGAAGATATAATCCAGAGACCGGTGTTTTCTCCTTAGCTATCATCATCTAATTTCACTGACTTCAAAACTCGGTCCTCCAGAAAGTGGAGAGCAACGCGTATGCCGTTCTACTAAGAATATATATATATATTTTAAAAGCCACATTTGACAGGATTACCTACACGTACTAACCAGTTCAAATAGACAGAAGCGTGCTACGGTATATGGCCAATCCGAACACATCTTTTGGCATGTCCAGCCCACTCATTATCTCAGCCAATCATGGCTAGCAGGAAGGTTGCTTCCTTTTTCTGTAGCTAAACCAACTAGGCTCGTAATTGAACAATTTTATTAGTATTTACAGATGGCATACATGTTTGTTATTTAGGCAAATGGAAGTTCACAAGTTCTAGAAGACTTTTCTGCCAAAAACGGGTATGCGACCCATTTCCGGAAACTAGGCGTATGTCGCGGGTCACTACTTCACACAAGAGCCATTTGAACGTGTAGTTATTGTTATTATTGTAGCCCCATGTATTAATCTAAACCAGTTCTTTAAATATGCAAAACGAGTTTCATTCTGAGACATTTTCATTGACATAACGTTCGATCTGTCTTTTTAATTGTGTGCTCAGTGTTTAGTAGGCATGTTGTAAAATAAATATCATGAACCTATTGCTGTCATTTGTTGGGTAAGGTAGACACTAGTCTTTCTTGGTGCTTGCTGCACTATATAGCCTGTTAACTTTTGTTAAGGTTTAAACCAGTTTTGCAAATGTTTTGTTTAATTCCAGTGAATGAAAGTTCCAAATGTAATGTTGTGTTTTCCACAATATCCTGCTCTATTTTCCCTATGAACAATCCCTTGACATTTGATATTACCCTAATAAAGTTTAGAATCTTTTGTGAAGGTGTGGCGTGGCTATTAGCTTTTGATCACATAGTCCTATGATTTGAAGGCGGTGCGCACCGACGCTCCCAACTGACTGCAAGTTGAGCTTAAGGAAGAATGTTTTAGGCCTACCAAAGTTAGTCCTATAATCTAAGAATTGAATGCTTATCTTTATGAAAAATATTCGGATAGAAAATGAACGAATTATACTCCTATATCAAGTGTTGCACGGTATACTATAACTTTGATACGAGAACATGTCAAAATGGTTTGGTGCTAGAATTTGTTACTTTCGGTACTTTTGTCAAATGTATTTCACGTCAAATATGGATTGCGAGGATCGAGTCTGTTGTAATTTGTCTGAATTTTCTCAAGGGGGCTGGCCAGGCTGCGCTCGCACATGCAGCTGCCAGCGCAAACCACTTAAGAGGCAAGCAAGAAGAGAGAGAAAATACTGAAAGCATTGACACAGACAGAAGGGGAAACCTTACTTTTAAATATCTTTGGCATGGCTTCTTCTAACGAAAACATCATACCTCCACACCCACAGTTTGTTGACATAAATGGCTCCAAAAGCGAACTATTGGAAACATTGATTACAGAGCAGATGATGAGGGCCAGCCCACTGAAGCAACTAAACAAAAGGTGTTAGTTACAAAGCAGTGCAGTGCAAGGGAGGTTTAGTTACAAAACGGCAACAACAAAAAAATGTTACCCATTACCTTTACATTGTAACGTTGTCGTTATTCTACTAAATATGAATAATTGTGTGATAAATGACATTAACATATATTCAGCATGACATTCATGTGAGCATTATGATAGGATTACACAACCCAAAAGTCATGTGAAACGCACTCAACTTGACAGCAATATATTTAGACTACTTTGCGTTTGTCTGGGCTTCCTAGCAGTAGCCAGTAGACGCTAGACATCCAGCTGCCATGGGTAACCTGGAAAGTGAAATGCACTCAGGGAATTGTAGTATGCTGTGTAAATTCCATTGTATTTCTGTGACGTGTAGACTATTGCGACAAGCTTCAGAAAGGAGCTGGAAAGGGTTCTTGGTTTTGGTACTAAACTGTTAATTGAATACATAAAATGATTTAGCTGTAATGAATATTTATTAATTCAGTGCCTTCAGAATGTTTTCACACCCCTAACTTTTTACACATTCTGTTGTTTTACAGACAGAATTTAAAATGGATTAAATTGGAGCCTCTCGAGTGGCATAGCGGTCTAAGGCACTGCATCGCAGTGCTTAAGGCGTCACTACAGCCCCAAGTTCGATCCCAGGCTGTGTCACAGCCGGCTGTGACGGAGAGACCAATGAGGCTGTGCACAATTGGCCCAGCGTCGTCCGGGTTAGGGGAGGGTTTTCCCGGCCGGGATTTCCTTGTCCCATCGCGCTCTAGCAACTCCTTGTGGTGGACCGGACCCCTGCAAGCTGACTCCGGTCGCCAATTGGACGGTGTTTCCTCCGACACATTGGTGCGGCTGGCTTCCGGGTTAAGCGAGCAGTGTGTCAAGAAGCAGTCATATTTCGGAGGACGCAAGGCTCTCGACCTTCGCCGCTCCCGAGTCCGTAGGGGAGTTGCAGCGATGGGACACGACTGTAACAACCAATTGGATGTCACAAAATTTAAAATTGATTCAATTTACATTTCTTTGTCACAATAGCCCATAATGTCAGTGGAATTACGTTTTTTGAAACTTTTACAAATTAATAAAAACTCAAAGGCTGAAATGTCTTCAGTCAATAAGTATTCAACCTCTTTGTTATGGCGAGCCTAAATAAGTTCAGAAGTAAAAATTTGCTTAAGTCACAAGTTGCATAATAGTTTTAAACATTATTTTTGAATGACTACCTTATCTAAGTACCCCACATATACAATTTTCTGTAAGGTCTCCCAGTTGAGCACGGGATTTCAAACACAAAAAACTGTTTTACAAAATATGGCAGCCGATACTGGATAAATGGTCTAGTCCCGCTTCATAACTGGGCTGACGATCTGCTGCTACTCTGTGCTGTACTACACTCAATATTTATTTTTGGCTTAACTACACTGCTTGTAATGACTATATGCTGTCTTCTTATACATGTACCACCTAATAGGATTTTGTTTTATTTTGTGTATGTGTGAGTTAACTTTTGTTTTGTCCTCTAAACTGGCCATCCCATCCAACAGTACAATGAATGTCATTGTTTGTATTGCTGTCTTTTTTACTTTATTTTTATTGGAAAATAATAAACATATTATAAAAATAAAAAAACTGAGGATGGATCAACAACATTGTAGTTACTCCACACTCCTAACCTAATTGACAGAGTGAAAAGAAGGAAGCCTGTACAGAATACAAATATTCCAAAACATGCATCCTGTTATCAATAAGGCACTAAATTAATACTGCAAAAATTGTGGCAATGCAATTAACTTTTTCTATTGAATACAAAGTTACGTTTGGGGCAAATCCAATACAACACATTACTAAGTACCATTCTCCATATTTTCAAGCGTAGTGGTGGCTGTGTCATGTTATGGGTATGCTTGTAATCGTTAAGGACTGGAGAGTTTTTCAGGATACAACAACAATCGAAATGAGGCTAAGCAGAGGAAACATCTTAGAGGAAAACCTATTTTCTCAGGTGTGTGGCTTTCCAAGTCATGTCCAATCAATTGAATTTACCACAGGTGGACTCCAATCAAGTTGTAGAATCATCTCAAGGATGACCAATGGAAACAGGATGCACCTGAGCTCAATTTTCGAGTCTCATAGCAAAGGGTCTGAATAGTTATGGAAATAAGGTGTTTCTGTTTTTTATTTTTAATACATTTTTAAAAAATATCTAAAAACCTGTTTTCACTTTGTCATTATGGGGTATTGTATGTAGATTGATGAGGATTTTGTTTTAATTTAATCAATTTTAGAATAAGGCTGTAACTAACAAAATGTGGGAAAGTCAAGGAGTCTGAATACTTTACGAATGCACTGTATATCTGACTATAAAAAAATGCATCTCTGTGTCATGCCGCCGGCATATCTCTAATTCTCTCTCTCTCTCTGAGGCTTAAGCTTTTCTTGCTTTTTTACAAATGTAAAAAAATATATTAATACCTTTAAAGTGGATGCCTAAGCCTATAGGCCTAGGCATGCAATGCCCTGATGCATTTAGTGCTCAAATCTCCGACAGCTGAACCGTGAGGTGGACAATTATTGTTTTAGAATATTAAAAACCAATAAAACTTGGCTATAAAGTTTTGCGTATGCTACACATCGAAACACAAGGAATAGTGTTTTAGTAATTTGTTACAGGCTGTTTTTAAGGACATGTAAATGTGTCTCTTTTGGCCAATATCCCTCATTTTTTGATGGGGCTAGCTCTGCATGGGTGGACGCCCTAATCGGATACGCACCCAATGCATATGGATGGCCTGTAAATTTCTCAGATGTCTGATAAATTGTCTGATAAATCTTCCCAGTCACTTGTCTGTGAAAAATTTTCCGAACTGAAACACTGACAGGGAGACACACACACCATCTCTTCTGAACCTAGCCAAGGGAGCAAATGTATACACTCCCTCCCCAGGGCCCGGATTAATGCAGGGGCTCACCGGGGCTGAGGCCCAGGGGCCCAACAGGTAGCAAAAACAAACAAACCAAAAAAAATAATACATGAAATACAGTATATGTAGTATATATCTTACACATTTTTACCGCAACCACCACCAACAGGAGGATTCAGGAGCCCTCTCTCAATGAGTGTAGACAGCCGCCTGCTGCCGCTCTGCTAATCATCAGATTGGGGGAGGAGAGGAGGTAGGGGGCCCAAGTGGGTAACTGGGGGCCATGCCTTGAATGGGTAACTGATTAATAAAAAATGATCTGCATTTTAAGAAAATGGGACTGACCAACTGTGTGAGTCAAGGGCCCAATGCCATAAGGGGCACGAGGCCCAAAAAAGTAATTTTTTATTATAATTTTATCCAACCAAAGGAGCCCTCTTTCAATGTTCAAATACACCAGAGAGCAAAATTTAGCCACAGAGCATCAGTAGTTACAAAACATAACTGGATAAAATTTTATCACAAGCCATGCAGGTAACTGCCAAAATAAAGTGTCTTTTAAAAGGGTGTTAGGCCACCATGAGCTGCCAGAACAGCTTCAATGCGCCTTGGCATAGATTATACAAGTGGACCTAAACCATGCCAGGAAAGTGCACCCCACACATCATAACATAAACGTTGTATCCCTCATTTACTCAAGTGTTTAGTTTGGCAGTGACCGGTTGCCTCCAGTCAGGAAGGCCGCAATTTGGGGAGCATGTGCGCCAAATATACAGCTTGTTCTATTGTGGCCATAGACCTATAATCCATAGAAGGGATTTGGAACCTCTGCTCTTACCCTGGCAATATGAGTGTTAAGCTCATGGGTACGCTAGCAATGGCTACCTGTCCTGACTTGAGTGGGAACTGTCATCTATGGGTTATATTTCTATAGTTAGTTGCGGCTGTTTATTTGCCCTTTTCAAATTTCAAAATACAATTGTGGTAAAAATGTCAAGATTGGAAAGCAAATGCCTACCGCTGAAAAGAGAAGACTAATCTGTCTGTAGAACCAATTTTTTAAATAAATTCTCAACAACTCCCAATTTTTTTTGCCAACAGCAGCACTTTTATTCCCAAAACAAAGCCCCAGGGCCTATGTTTTCTTAATCCGGCCTTGTCCCTCCCTGTGTCCTACATGACAGATGGTTGTGTGAATAAATGTTTTACTGACTCTCTGTCCCAAATGGCACCTTGTTCCCTATATAGTGCACTCCTTTTGACCAAGGCCCAAAGGGCTCTGGTCTAAACGAGTGCACTATGTAAGGAATAGAGTGCCATTTGGGACACGGCCTGGCTCTTTTCAACAGTTATCAGACAAACTGTTCCTGTCACACACCATGTTTGTTTGAACACGAAAAGCTTTTTGATGCGAGCAACTCGCACACACACACCAACACCCCGTTTGATTCCATAATCTGTCTTCCGTTCGCTCATCATGTGCATGTTTCTATGACAACGTCATATCCCTGCCTCGTAGTTTTATCTTGAGTATTTGTGTGTGTTTAAATATACACACACACACACACACACACACACACACTCCCTCACACGCAAGCTGCCTCTGTGACACACACTCACGCACCAGTAATCATACTCTGGCACATACATTTCCTGTTGATGCAGGTTTTGCAGTAGGTTGAACGTCGCTCCTACACACTCTCCTAGAGATTATTCACTGTTCTCCATATCTCTCTCTGATCTGGACATCTGACTCTGAGAACCTTTGCAGGACTGATCAGCTGGACTGATATCTATTCTCTTCCATGTCATTTCATAAACTACTGTAATGTAATACACCAGGAGGCCAAGCCAGTGGCTATCTGAATAGAGCGGCTATCTACAAGCCAGCGCTGCACTATCAGATGTAGATGAAGAGCACAGTATGTCCTCTTCATCTCTGCTGCCCCGCCTTACCCTAGAAGATGATATCTAGCTATAGCTACACTGCATGGGATTATTCAGACCAGCTTTCTCCTAGGCCTTCTCTTTTCTCCTGGGCTGGAACAGGCATGGCTCTATCTCTGTAAGATACTGGAGATCCAGCTGTTCAGAGAACATGTATCACATGGCGGTGCAGAGGCACCCACGGCCCTTAAAGCCAGGAGATGCCATCACTCCGATAAACCAACTATCCATCTTTCAGTGTGCACTTCCTATCTACCCTTTGTGTCCTCAGAATGGATCGCTCTCTCCTCTCCTTCTCTTCCTATTTGTGCTCAGCGGTCCTGCAGTCAGTGGCTCCCCATCGCGTCTCTGACTCAATTTTCAGCCAGTGACTCTCGGCTGGTGGGCTGGCTCCGTCTTAGCCACTCAGAAGCCATTAGTGCAGGGGTCTAAATTGGTCTGACGCACGGAGGGTGATCCAGCTCTCCTGCTGCTGCAGACAGACATGATTGGTTGTGTCCCAAATGGCACCATATTCCCTACTTAGTGCACAACTTCTGACTAGAGCCATGTGGGACCTTTTCAAAAGTAGTGCATTATAAAGGGAATAGGGATGCAGCCATGCTCTTTCCTCCCTCTCAGCCATGGGAATATGGCATAAGCGCCGCTAGACGGCAGGGAGGGAGGTACTGGGTAGAATGAAACTGTTGATGTCAAAGGTGAAATGGCAAGTAGACAAGCAGTGGGGTGGGAGGGAGGGAGTCGAATGGGAAATAGCAAGTAGACCAGCATCAGGCTGGCAGCCCCATGCGGATGCAGATATCATGCGTCTCTCTCTCTCTCTTTCTCTCCCCTTATCTCTCTCCCCCCCTCTGAAGGAGTGATGTCTTCTCTCCCTCGCTGTGAGGAAATTGGTTCGGACATGAGTTGTTCTGTGAGTCAAAAGGACAGTGTGAGTCCCTCTGCAGTTGGAACGGTATGGTGTGTTGTTGCTGCTAGTACTCAGCTGACACTCTGGAAGCCCATGTGGTTTGGAGCTAGTAGAGTGGTAGACCAATACCATATGTTCTATTTTATTCTATGGGTGCACAGATGTTTATGGTGATTTTTTTGAAATATAATCTTTATTTCCCTTTCAAGTCAGTTAAGAACTAATTCTTATTTACAATGACGGCCTACCAGGGAACAGCTTGTAATAAGTTATGTTTAGTTTGTTTAGGGGCACAACAACAGATTTTTACCTTGTCAGCTCAGAGAATTGATCCAGCAACCTTTCGGTTACTTGCCCAATGCCTTAATCACTAGGCTACCTGCCTCCCCTAGGGCTGTTACGGTGACTGTATGATAATCATGGTAATTAGGCTTCTCCAATTAGGCTTCTCCAAGCTCTGATGCTGCTGATGGTCATTTGTAGCCTACCAATCTTGCTAACTGCCTCGTACTCAGTACTCTATTGTCCATGTAATCACTCTGACATCAATGCAAATGTAATCGAAAATCTAATCAAACACTACATGAGAGCCCATGAGTTTATCTGTTTCGAGACAGGTGTATGATAATGGTCCATTCTAAATCAAACACATTTCACACATTATTTAGTATATGTAAAGACAATATTAAATCAAGAATAGTCTAATGGGTGACAATATTAATATCATTCACTATCACTTGTGAATTATATATCTGCTGCTGAGAAATTCTAGGCATTATCAAGTGCTTGTCAAATTGGGAATGAGAGACTGATGAAGTGTGTACAGCTTGCGCAAAAAAACTCATCTCTTTTAATGTGACTTTTTTCAAATCATCATTAGTCGCATCATGCAGCCTTACAATGTATTAAAAATCGAAACATATAGCCTATCATTTATCACAACTAAAGTTACATAAATAATTAAGCATATAGGAGTATCTCTGTTAACCTTTCAACACAGAATAGCCGCATGTGCGCACTCCCCCAAATCGTTTGTAGAACATATCCTTTCTATTTTATTCAGCTATGTTCAATTGTATTCTTCATACTATAAAATACTATAAAATAATTCCACGGAATTCTAAGCAAATCTTGTCTGCTAAATGAACTAGTGTAGCCCACTGCCGTATGGCATAGCCAGATCAGCACCTAACATAAGGACAGCTCATGCTATTCTGTTCATCTGAAACAGACTACATTTTCTTCATGTCATGTTTCTTTTGACCTGTCTAAAATAAATAATGGATTTATTGTTATTTTTGTCGGCTATATTACATGGATTTATTAGACTTGTCCAAATGTAGATGTTCCAAAGGTCTGCGTCAGTGGCTTGTAGGCTGTGTGTGGAAGCAAGGAGATGCTAAATTATGTTTATGTTAATTAATGGTCAATTACCGTGAGACTGGGAGTTATTTGCATGACAATCACAAGCTGACAAAATGTCATGACCGCCACAGAGCCCTAACCACCACCACGTCCTTTTGTCTGGTGTATTGATGATTGTGAGTTCTCGAATTTATATGATTGTTTTCAGGCCAATGGCACATGTTTAGATGAGTGACCATACTTCAGCTGCTAGAACAGGATTTGATGCCTTTACAATAACCTAGGTTCCTTGATATTCTGAGCATAGTTAGCTAGAGATTGGTGGTTTACAAAGTGGGAGTGAACGATAGCATGAGGTAATCCAGCCACGGAAGGGACTTCACTTCCCCACTCCGTCTGCTCTTCCTCTCTTTCTCTCTCTCTCTCGTTCTCTCTGTCACTCACTCCCTGCGAGGCAGGCATAATATGTTGCTGTTTTGCATAGCAGAGTGCTGCAGTGCTGTCTGGTCCCTAGCCAGAGACTCCAGACAGTCTGTATGGAGCTAGATACCATCTCAGCCACGCAGGCATCACAATGGGTATCCCTCAACATGACACAACCACCCTGCCGCCTGCCTGCCCCTGTGTTCCCTGTGTACTGCCGCTACGGACCTAGTGGTGCCCCCGGCTTCCTCTCTGGCTCCCTCGCTATGGCCGCTGCTAGGCTGCCCTGCTCTCACCCACCGTCACTTTCTATTTACCACCCAATGGAAACCATTGATTCTAGTAACAAACTTTCCCTTTTACTTCTAGTAGCCTTGTTCTTTTGGTTATGTAAACCCTGATTTGCTTTAAACCAGATGACCACTGTGTTGGCATAAGAATGGACATTTAGCAAAAAAAAATCTAATTTACTGCAGTAAGACAAAGGTGAAACATCAGGGTAATTCTTGCATACAGTTTTCCCCCAAAGTGAAACATCAGGTCATGAAATGTTTCACCTAAAAGTCGTCTCTTGTGTCTTGCTTCTTCTGTCTCTTATAAAATACATCAGATTCTCTCTTCATAGGCCCTGTGTGTTAATAGTTAGTCATCTCTCTCGTCTCTAGGCCCAGGACCTGATTGTGATCGAGGAGGTGATCAGGATGATGCTGGAGATCATCAACTCGTGTCTGTCGAACTCTCTACACCACAACCCCAACCTGGTCTACGCCCTGCTCTACAAGAGAGAGCTCTTCGAACAGTTCAGAACACACCCCTCCTTCCGGGACATCGTGCAGAACCTCGACACGGTGAGACAGAGAGAGAGGCATGCGATCAAGTGCTCGCATGCACATACAGACGGACACTGCTCATGCACACGCACGCGCCCCCATTCCAATGAATTAAAATTCAAACATGAATCCAAGACTCTACATAGAAAAACAACGGGCAATTTACAATTCATGAACAGGATTTCGAAAGCGTACGACTTCAGTAGTTTTGTGAATACGCTTTGTACGTTTTGGTGTGAGGGCTGGTCACTATTGAAGTGTCAGATGAGAAGAAACCAGCACAGTACAACTCGATACAAGTTTCTGAATTGTATTGATGAATAAAATAAGTCCACTCTCTGTACCCTCGTTGGGCTGATAGTAAAATATGAATTAAGAACATGATTATGTTGTTGAGAGCTACTCTAGCTGTCATTCAGTCTTCCAACAAGTGTCTCGAAACAGTAAAGACAGATGGCAGTCTAATCTTCACTACTCCTTTCAATGCAACCCAGCCCTGCTGCTTCTGATGCTTGTGTGTGCTGCATCATGTTTGAGAGGTCTGTCTGGGATTGAAGCCAGGTTTCCATCCAATTGGTGACAGATTTTCATGTGAATATAAAGAAAATCTGCATTTTCCCCACAAGAGATGTGTGGCTGAGATGGACTTGTTGCAGATAAAAGGCTATGTGTGATGACGTAGGGCAAATAAAATACCTTTTTGAGGTTAAATTCCCATTAAACAAATAGAAAATACAAATTCAATTGGTTTCCATCGCATTTTGAACTCTACTGATAGTTTTCTCACAACAAATGTTGCGTTACATCGCGAGTGTGCCCGCTCTGGTATTGGCACGTGCACTAACAGCGCTATCTGCATGCTGTTGGCTCTGAGAGCTGTTGGCTGGAGCACACGTATAGCCTACATGATGAAATTATTATTATTATGATTTAAAAAACTAGATTTTTATTTGTCAAACGGCAGCCAATCCCCGGCCATCGTGTCACCAGAATAAGACTCTAGATATTTATTGGAAAGGAGCATCGAGCTCATCACCTTGCACTTTCACCACCCTGTGAAGTTCATCATTTATTTCATCTGTAGCCTAATAAACTGCATGCTTTCGCCGAGTCGTAGTGGGAGGACCACGCAACATGTCATCGCGTCACTCCAAGTTGACTTCAGTATGACTTTTATTGAAGTATGACTTTTAATTATGACTTTTACTCAATTCTACTTTTATTTATGAGAGGTTTTGACATGCTGAATGCACCGAGCAAGTCTGTTTAAACTACTGGCACACAGCTCGGACACCCATGCATACCCCACAAGACATGCCACCAGAGGTCTCTTCACAGTCCCCAAGTCCAGAACAGACTATGGGAGGCACTCAGTACTACATAGAGCCATGACTACATCGAACTCTATTCCACATCAAGTAACTGACGCAAGCAGTAAAATTAGATTTAAAAAACAGATTAAAAAAACACCTTATGGAACAGCGGGGACTGTGAAGCAACAAAAACATTGGCACAGACACACACACACATACGATAACATACGCACTATACATACACATGGATTTAGTCATGTAGATATGTGGTAGTGGTGGAGTAGGGGCCTGAGGGCACACAGTGTGTTGTGAAATCTGTGAATGTATTGTAATGTTTTTAAAATTGTATAAACTGCCTTAATTTTGCTGGACCCCAGGAAGAGTAACTGCTGCTTTGGCAGCTTCTAATGGGTATCCATAATAAATACAAAAAATATGATGGTTATTAAATCAATATTTGCGCATAAAATATTTTCCACCAACATTCCGTAATAATCATTTATTTTACCGACACAAAAAGATCCCACCTTTTCTAGCGTATTTGGTTTTGTCGACGTTTGGGACGTTTACCGGGACATGTTCTGTTTCCATCAGGCCAGTCATATCTTTTTTTAATCTGACAAAAGCTTTGATAGAAACCTGGTTAGTTATAGGCCTGTACAACAAGTTAGGATCGGCTATCGTTTGTCCCATCTCTCATTGAATTGGACCCACTTCACAGTAGTAAATAGATTCAATCTGAAGCGCAGTTTAACAGTAGAGCATGGTTCATCGTTTCCATTGACGTTTATAGGCTGTGTCTGAATACTGTACTTTCTCGAGGAGACTATTTCATTTATAAACACAATAAATATATCTGCCATTGCATAATAAATTCTTCGCCTTTCTGGCCATAAAGAGTTCATATTCACCAAGTAGCCATACGAGAAATTACCATGCGTGTCTCATTTAATTGGGCCTATTAGATAGGCCATTATAATTAGTTTTTGCTCTATACATCTGAAAGGGAACTATTGTTATAACACAGGCCTACAATCGAATTTGACAGGGGAACAGACAGTTGATCTTTTGCATTGAATGTGTGTAGGCTACCAGTGCAAGTAGGTCTACTGGAGCTTTATTTTTAATAGACAATGTTTCAGAATTTGCGGCAGTGCAGCATATTTAGGTTCAGGAAAAAGTCAATGCAAAACATTATTCGATGCAAACGATCTGTTTTCAAGTCTAAAACAATTTGTTATTGTTTTTGTGTTTCCGGAACGATCAGATACAGCAAATGTCACTGCAAAAGAAAACATTCTGCCACCTCCAAGACGTTTTGATCAAGTTCGCCATTGCTATTTCCTTTAGATACTGTCTTGGCCTAATTCCAATGCTTCCAAAGTTTACAGCAAAGAAGGGTGTTATTGTCACCATAAAAGGTGAAGGATGGGCTTTTTCACGCGTGCACAGTTAGTTTTACAACACGTCTAATTCATAATGGGAGACATGCGTACGTATGGCTTGCACCAAATTTTTGTAAAATTTACACAACGGTTATAAATGAAGCCTCGGGTCTCGGCTGGTCTCAGGAAGAAATGACAAGTCCTCATTGATTGAGTCAAGTAAAAATGGATCCGAGACCGAGACACTCAATATGTGGTCTACTACAACGCTGCCTAAGGGGGTGATGGTGGGGGGGGGGGGACGTCTGTTGCAATGGTAGACTAGTGTGAAGAACCAAAGAACAGGATTAAATGAATTAGGATCTAGATGATAATTCAATCAGATCAACATATGTTATTCATGTACAAATGTACAGAGACGAGACTCATTGACGTGTTAGTGGTGACACCGAAAAGCACATGAAAAAGACTGGAAAATAACAGTTCAACTGAAAGGTTCCTCGAGCTAACATGCACACACACACACAAATCCTTTTTCTGACGTGTGTAACTGTCCCCCAGGTGATAGGTTTCTTCAGCCAGCGTCTTGAGGCAGCAGGGACAGACTTGTCAGTAGAGAGGGTTCAGGAGGTCATCATGAAGGGAGCACAGGCCCTGCCCAAAGACCGCCTCCAGGTAAGTAACACACACACGCTCGCACTCTGACAGACACACACATACACACACAACCTGGCCAAAGACCGCCTCCAGGTAAGTAACACACACACGCTCGCACTCTGACAGACACACACATACACGGCCAAAGACCGCCTCCAGGTAAGAACCCAGACCAACACACAGACGGACGTACGCAGACTCTCTGCTCAAAGAGCGCCTCAAGGTAACACCATAGACACACACACACAGGGTTGGGTAGGTTACTTTCTAAATGTAATCCATTACAGTTACTAGTTACCTGTCCAAAATTGTAATTAGTCATGTCACTTTTCGATTACCCGAACGTAATGTGATTACTTTTGGTAGGAGCGATCAGGGATGGGGATAGGGATTGATGTGGGAATGGAGCTGGGGATGGTGGATAGGATGGGAGATGGGGAGGATGGAAAAGGGGCTGGGAGTTACAAGAAAGGGATGGGCTGGGATGCTGAGAGCTTGTCTGGGACTGGGGAGTTAGGGATGAGGATGAGCTAAGACAAAGACCAGCTCAAATCTTCATTAGCATGAATGTTCCCATCACAGCCATCCTTCCCGCCTGGTAAATATGCTGCTGCAGGTAATGGCATTTCGAGAAGATGCCATCGCTCCGACACTTTGTCTTCTGTCTGTGTCACAAATGGCACCGTGCTGCCTATACAGCGCACTACCTTTGACAGTAGGGTGTCACTACCTTTGAGGAATAGGGTGTCATTTGGGATGCGTAATCCGGGAGAGAAATAGATCAGACAGCAGCACCTCGTTACCTTACCCTCGCCGCGGGATGCCGCCTACCCACAATTCCCCATCCATACAATAATCAAGGAGGAAATATGTATCCTAGGCACGGGGTCCATCTTCAGCGCCCAGACGCCTTAATTGAGTGTTTCGTCGTGTGTTCTATGTTCCGTGTTCTGTCTCGTGTCATTGGAACTGGAAGGCGTTTGTCTCTACTACTACTGTAACTAGCTAGCTAAAGGGATATTCTGTCTGGCGACCAGCCATATGCTCCTCCTATACATCTCAGTACCCTCCGTTTCAGAATTTCTCTGTGAAAAACTCTGCAGTCTCTTCATCTAGGCATAGGTATCTGTCAGAACCTGAGTTTAAATGGTGTTTGTTTTCTTTCAAATACTCTACTGTGTACAGTATTCCGTGTCTGTGGCACCGGATTCCTGTATCAACACCTTCCGTGTGTAGCTCATGAGATCCCCTGCGTTATCCTTTATCTAGGCAAGTATCTCTTCTGTAGTTTAGGTGCGTCTGTCTATGCAAGTTATGGAACTGGTCTGATTGACAGCTCGTGTAGCTTTATTTCTCATCTCTTCTCTAGTGTAATGATGTCATGCCGCACTTGACTGATGCATCCTGACACAATATTACCACTGTGGTGTTGATAATCTAGGTCGATCCTTCCGTCGCTCAACCCTGCCTCAGTCTGCTCTGCCTGAGAGAGACTCATCACTTCCTTGTCTCCCAGTCGCCCTGTCTGTCTGTCTGTCTGTCTGTCTGTCTGTCTGTCTGTCTGTCTGCCTCAGTCTGCTCTGCCTGAGAGAGACTCATCACTTCCTTGTCTCCCAGTCTCCCTGTCTGTCTGTCTGTCTGTCTGTCTGTCTGTCTGCCTCAGTCTGCTCTGCCTGAGAGAGACTCATCACTTCCTTGTCGCCCTGTCTGTCTGTCTGTCTGTCTGTCTGTCTGTCTGTCTCTCTCTGTCTGCGTTCACGCATCTTATTTCCTATATAGTGCCCTTTTTTTTCTTTTTCTTCAAAAGTAGTGTACTATATAGGGAATACGGTGCTATTTTTTTTATTTTTTTTATTTCACCTTTATTTAACCAGGTAGGCAAATTGAGAACACGTTCTCATTTACAATTGCGACCTGGCCAAGATAAAGCAAAGCAGTTCGACACATACAACAACACATAGTTACACATGGAGTAAAAACAAACATATAGTCAATAATACAGGGGAAAAAAATAAGTCTATATACAATGTGAGCAAGTGAGGTGAGATAAGGGAGGTGAAGGCAAACAGATATATGTATAAATAAATAAAATATAAAAAGGCCATGGAGGCGAAGTGAGTACAACACAGCAAGTAAAATAAAAACTAAAAAAACACTGGAATGGTTGGTTTGCATTGGAAGAAAGTGCAAAGTAGAGACAGAAATAATGGGGTGCAAAGGAGCAAAATAAATTAATAAATAAATACAGTAGGTAAAGAGGTAGTTGTTTGGGCTAAATTGTAGATGGGTTATGTACAGGTGCAGTAATCTATGAGCTGCTCTGACAGCTGGTGCTTAAAGCTAGTGAGGGAGATAGGTGTTTCCAGTTTCAGAGATTTTTGTAGTTCGTTCCAGTCATTGGCAGCAGAGAACTATATCGTGTCCCAAATACGGTGCTATTTGGGACACGATCTTATCTTCCAAATAAAAATGTATAGGCTAATGATTAATGCTGTATGAAATGATCATTAAGTCTTTAAATGCCCTCACAAAGCACTTATATAGAGCATTGCCTAGCTATTTGTTCAATTGAGATGGCATGGTAGCAGGGCTCTGAAGTGCGACTTAATATTTTGCTGTGCGATCAGGAGTTTAATTTTGGGAGCCCTGTGCGATTTAGGGAAAAAATCTTCCACTTAATAATTGTGATGACAAGGCTTCGCTTGTACCATTGTTTGAGTGCCCTTGAGAGAGAAAAAAAGCAATTGCAGATTCGGTAGCGTCATGGTTGCACCATTACTACAGCGACAATGGCTTACTTCAAGCACAACCAGATCTGTCCCATATTACCAGCGCAACATTTTTTTCATTTTCTTATCTTCCTGTAGTACAGGGTTTCCTAAACTCGGCCCCTAGCACTGCACAGCTGATTCAAATAATCAAAGCTTGATGAGTAGGTTATTTGAATCAGCTGTGTAGAGCTAGGCCAACAAAAACGAAACGTGCACCCTAGAGGGCCCCAGGTCTGAGTTTGGGAGACCCTGCTATAGCAGATCGCCGGGACCATTTTACATCCATAATAAACCATGTCGTGGGGCGGTTGTTAACCATTTGTTGAGACTTTGTTCAGTCGTGTTACCTCATTGGCTAGCTATCGAACTTTACCAGTTTATCCAAACATTTGGGGGCACAGAAAGAATGTGAAGAGGGATGGCTTCTTCAGGAGATCACAGCATTGCAATGGCTGAATGACACATCTCTTGCACGTCATCATCACGAAGCGGACCTTTTTAACGAGACAGTAACATTTTCAATGGGAAAATTGTGCTTTTACAACAATGCAGAAACCTAATATTCCACAAATGACTTAGTCATTTCAATGTCTTTACCGGGCTACATATTAGTTTCTAGGGCAAAACATCTGCTTCTGGGGCTCCTAAATTTCATGTGGTGCTCCTAGCTTTTTAAAGTTGAGCGCACCAGTGCTACCAATGACATTTTCTTTATTTAGTGCCTTGCATGGTAGAGTACTAGAACATTGGACAATAGTTGGCAAGGCCTGCATTATGATTCGACTGGCTATCTACATTTACATTTACATTTAAGTCATTTAGCAGACGCTCTTATCCAGAGCGACTTACAAATTGGTGCATTCACCTTATGACATCCAACTGATCATCGAGAGCTTCTGGTCAGCGGGGTGGTGGCACCGGGATCCTCATCTCTCCCAAGTGGTCATTCTCTCTTTCTCCCCTTACCCATCTGTCTATCGCCTCCTTTGAATTCCATGCTGTCACAGTTACCAGCCCTTTCAAGCTTAACATCCTTATCATTTATCGCCCTCCAGGTTCCCTCGGAGAGTTCATCAATGAGCTTGATGCCTTGATAAGCTCCTTTCCTGAGGACGGCTCACCTCTCACAGTTCTGGGTGACTTTAACCTCCCCACGTCTACCTTTGACTCATTCCTCTCTGCCTCCTTCTTTCCACTCCTCTCCTCTTTTGACCTCACCCTCTCACCTTCCCCCCCTACTCACAAGGCAGGCAATACGCTTGACCTCATCTTTACTAGATGCTGTTCTTCCACTAACCTCATTGCAACTCCCCTCCAAGTCTCCGACCACTACCTTGTATCCTTTTCCCTCTCGCTCTCATCCAACACTTCCCACACTGCCCCTACTCGGATGGTATCGCGCCGTCCCAACCTTCGCTCTCTCTCCCCCGCTACTCTCTCCTCTTCCATCCTATCATCTCTTCCCTCTGCCCAAACCTTCTCCAACCTATCTCCTGATTCTGCCTCCTCAACCCTCCTCTCCTCCCTTTCTGCATCCTTTGACTCTCTATGTCCCCTATCCTCCAGGCCGGCTCGGTCCTCCCCTCCCGCTCCGTGGCTCGACGACTCATTGCGAGCTCACAGAACAGGGCTCCGGGCAGCCGAGCGGAAATGGAGGAAAACTCGCCTCCCTGCGGACCTGGCATCCTTTCACTCCCTCCTCTCTACATTTTCCTCTTCTGTCTCTGCTGCTAAAGCCACTTTCTACCACTCTAAATTCCAAGCATCTGCCTCTAACCCTAGGAAGCTCTTTGCCACCTTCTCCTCCCTCCTGAATCCTCCTCCCCCTCCTCCCTCTCTGCAGACGACTTCGTCAACCATTTCGAAAAGAAAGTCGACGACATCCGATCCTCGTTTGCTAAGTCAAACGACACCGCTGGTTCTGCTCACACTGCCCTACCCTGTGCTCTGACCTCTTTCTCCCCTCTCTCTCCAGATGAAATCTTGCGTCTTGTGACGGCCGGCCGCCCAACAACCTGCCCGCTTGACCCTATCCCCTCCTCTCTTCTCCAGACCATTTCCGGAGACCTTCTCCCTTACCTCACCTCGCTCATCAACTCATCCTTGACCGCTGGCTACGTCCCTTCCGTCTTCAAGAGAGCGAGAGTTGCACCCCTTCTGAAAAAACCTACACTCGATCCCTCCGATGTCAACAACTACAGACCAGTATCCCTTCTTTCTTTTCTCTCCAAAACTCTTGAACGTGCCGTCCTTGGCCAGCTCTCCTGCTATCTCTCTCAGAATGACCTTCTTGATCCAAATCAGTCAGGTTTCAAGACTAGTCACTCAACTGAGACTGCTCTTCTCTGTATCACGGAGGCGCTCCGCACTGCTAAAGCTAACTCTCTCTCCTCTGCTCTCATCCTTCTAGACCTATCGGCTGCCTTCGATACTGTGAACCATCAGATCCTCCTCTCCACCCTCTCCGAGTTGGGCATCTCCGGCGCGGCCCACGCTTGGATTGCGTCCTACCTGACAGGTCGCTCCTACCAGGTGGCGTGGCGAGAATCTGTCTCCTCACCACGCGCGCTCACCACAGGTGTCCCCCAGGGCTCTGTTCTAGGCCCTCTCCTATTCTCGCTATACACCAAGTCACTTGGCTCTGTCATAACCTCACATGGTCTCTCCTATCATTGCTATGCAGACGACACACAATTAATCTTCTCCTTTCCCCCTTCTGATGACCAGGTGGCGAATCGCATCTCTGCATGTCTGGCAGACATATCAGTGTGGATGACGGATCACCACCTCAAGTTGAACCTCGGCAAGACGGAGCTGCTCTTCCTCCCGGGGAAGGACTGCCCGTTCCATGATCTCGCCATCACGGTTGACAACTCCATTGTCTCCTCCTCCCAGAGCGCTAAGAAAATTGGCGTGATCCTGGACAACACCCTGTCGTTCTCAACTAACATCAAGGCGGTGGCCCGTTCCTGTAGGTTCATGCTCTACAACATCCGCAGAGTACGACCCTGCCTCACACAGGAAGCGGCGCAGGTCCTAATCCAGGCACTTGTCATCTCCCGTCTGGATTACTGCAACTCGCTGTTGGCTGGGCTCCCTGCCTGTGCCATTAAACCCCTACAACTCATCCAGAACGCCGCAGCCCGTCTGGTGTTCAACCTTCCCAAGTTCTCTCACGTCACCCCGCTCCTCCGCTCTCTCCACTGGCTTCCAGTTGAAGCTCGCATCCGCTACAAGACCATGGTGCTTGCCTACGGAGCTGTGAGGGGAACGGCACCTCAGTACCTTCAGGCTCTGATCAGGCCCTACACCCAAACAAGGGCACTGCGTTCATCCACCTCTGGCCTGCTCGCCTCCCTACCACTGAGGAAGTACAGTTCCCGCTCAGCCCAGTCAAAACTGTTCGCTGCTCTGGCACCCCAATGGTGGAACAAACTCCCTCACGACGCCAGGACAGCGGAGTCAATCACCACCTTCCGGAGACACCTGAAACCCCACCTCTTCAAGGAATACCTAGGATAGGATAAAGCAATCCTTCTGCCCCCCCCCCCCCCCCTTAAAAGATTTAGATGCACTATTGTAAAGTGGCTGGTCCACTGGATGTCATAAGGTGAATGCACCAATTTGTAAGTCGCTCTGGATAAGAGCGTCTGCTAAATGATTTAAATGTAAATGTAAATGATCATCTATCTTTACTGGCTATCTAACTAACCCGATTTAATAAAAGTGAATCTGAATCTGCCCATCACAGGAGGTGGGTTCGGCAGCAGCTGAATGTGTGGATGTGGAGTTCAAATGATTCATTCTGACTTCCTTTAACCATTATCATCTGAGCCCTGGATGGGTCCTTTGTCTCTGCCTGGGGGCTGAGGTCTGATACGCATAATAGGGGCAGTCTGACGCTGCTGGGACACTGTGGTGTGGGGAAGAAACATCAGCTGGATATCCCTGGGGCATTCTCACCTTCTGTTAACCCTTTCATAAAGATAGAGACAGACGGCCAGCGACATCAGCATGTCTGGCTGACTCAAAGTGTCTACGTCCATGTCTGTTCAATCACCACTTCTATGCTAATATATGTCTAGTGGGCTCCTGAGTGGCACAGTGGTCTAAGGCACTGCGTCTCAGTGCAAGGGGCGTCACTGCAGTCCCTGGTTTGAATCCAGACTGTATCACATCCGGCCGTGAATGGGAGTCACATATTTCATTTTATTTAACCTTTATTTAACTAGGCAAGTCAGTTAAGAACAAATTCTTATTTTCAATGACGGCCTAGGAACAGTGGGTTAACCGCCTTGTTCAGGGGCAGAACGACAGATTTGTACCTTGTCAGCTCGGGGATTTGAACTTGCAACCTTTCGGTTACTAGTCCAACGCTCTAACCACTAGGCTACCCAGCCGCCCTGTTGGCCGCCCAAAATTGGCCCAGCGTCGTCCGGGTTTGGCCGGGGTAGGCCGTCATTGTAAATAAGAATGTGTTCTTAACTGACTTGCCTAGTTAAATAAAATCAAAATCTATAAAAATCATGATGATAGGACAGTCTAGTCAGTCACTGGTTCTATACAGATGGACTAAACTAGACCTAGAAGAACATGGTAGACTTGTATCGTCTAAAACGAGTTAAAGGATGTATGTCCGTGGACATCTGGGTCTCAAGGGGTCTAGTCTGGGTTTGTGTGTCAAGGGCTCCGGTTTTCACTTTATCTCTCTTCGGACACACAGAGCCACCGGTTCTATTACACATACGGATGAACTAGACCAGACATATATTAGCATAGAAGTGGTGAAGGAACTAGACATGGACATAGACCAGCATGGTAGACACTTTGTGAGTCAATGAGTCAGCCAGACATGCTGATGTCGCTGGCCGTCTGTCTTTATCTTTATGAAAGGGTTAACAGAAGGTGAGAATGCCCCAGGGATATCCAGCTGATGTTTCTTCCCCAGACCACAGTGTCCCAGCAGCGCCAGACTGTCCCTATTATGTGTCTCAGACCTCTGCCCTCAGCCCCTAGGCAGAGACAAAGGACCCATCCAGGGCTAGGGGCCAGCCCCTCTCTCTCCCTGCCTGCTGTCCAGCCTCCCTCGCTCTGCCTTTCCCTCTGTATCGGTCTCTGTCTGTCTCTCTCTTCCTGCCTGCTAGCCATCCTCCCTCTGTCTCGGTCTCTCTCCCTTTTTTCATCTCCTTCTCCCAGCTTCTCTCCCTCTCTCCCTAGCTTTCACTCTCCCTCTACATCCCTCCCTGGCTTTCACTCTCCCTCTACATCCCTCCCTGCCTTTCACTCTCCTTCCCAGTCTTCTGTGAGCCCAGTACCCACTCCCCCTCCTCCTCCATTTGAATATCAACAGAGCCGGCCCTGTGTTGTTACTCCTCCACCTATCAGGCTCAACGACTTTCAATGACAGACAGCCTATGTCCCAAATAGCACCCTATTCCCTACATAGGACACGACTTTTGACCAGAAAAGTAGTGCACTATATAGAGAATAGTATCCCATTTGGGACGTAATCAGACAGCGCCTGTGGAATGTATTGTTTGGCCTGCGCTGCCTCGTTCTGTAGTGATAAGGTATAGACAGTTTGGCTCCTTTGGACAGGAGAGGAGAGGAGAGCGGAGGGTAAAGTGGAGTTGGGGAGGATATGAGAGAGGAGGGAAGAAGACTGGACAGAGAAGGGGGAGAGTACAGGTGAGAAGAGGGGTAAGGAGAGTAGGTTTAGAAGAGAGGAGGGAAGGAGAGAGGAGAACGCTCCATACCTGGGGCTTCCAGAGGCCAGCAGACAGAGAAGCAGACGAGCCCCTCACACCTGAAACACACCTGAACATCTACCTGAAACGTACCAATAATATAATAAACGTTTGTTGTTTTGTGTGGGGGGGGGGGGAAATCTTTTTTTTTTTCTTCTAATCTGCTTCTAGCTGCATTCCACTCTGTCTGCGTGGGGTCTGTAAAGCCTATTCCTTCTAAGCCATGTAACAGTGGGAACAGAGAGTCCTACAGTCAAGATATGGACCCAGTCAGTCCGTCTGTGTTCTGGGGGGCGAGGGCTGGGGGCGCTGGTCTGATATGCATCCCAAATGGCACCCTATTCCCTATAACGCAATACTTATTACCAGGGCCAATAGGGAATATGGTTCCATTTGGGATACACGCCTGGGCTGGTCTGACTGGCATAAGGCTGGGCCAAGTATGTCGTCTGCTCTGCAGGCAGGGAAAGGGAGGGAGAAGGGAATGAGAGAGGGGAATTGCTGGAACCAGGCCTAACATGAGCCAATCCTGGACCAGCTAGTTTGTGTCTGCTTCCCAGGAAACACTGGGGCCAGTGCAAGGGTGTCTGGATTCCGGCTCTGTAGTGTGTTTACCTGACCATATTAGTCTGAAGCCAGTTTGCTAGATATGTTCTTACAAAACAACATTGACAGCAAGCCATGCAAGCAACAAGGGACTGATCTAGATAGCTGTTTTGAATGCATTGAATACCTAATGATAGCTAGCCAGATGAAGCACTGGCTGATACAGAGTATCATATGAACACACAGGGTCCATAGCCCATATGCCAGTCTGTGCCACAGACCGATACCCCCCATACCCACAACTGTTATTGTGTTGAGTGGACACACAATGAAGACTATAATACAGTGATTAGTGTGTGGCCCAAGCATCGCCCTGTGAACTGGTGGGATATGATGAGATATCACTGTATTATTGATGATTATACAGGCCTGCCTGCTGCATTTCTTGGATGGGCTAGGTAGGGCTTGGCTTGGCTGCTTTGTTGGTTGAAAGAGACTTTCTGGCTGGCCTCTTGTTGATAGTAGGAAGGACACTAGCTGTTACTGGGCATGGGCAGGGTAGGTATTGATATTTTAATTCAATCACAATGGATTAGTTTTCATGAAACTGCTGCCTGTGTTAGCTGCGGAGTTATTGCAATGTCTCTAGCTAGCCATCTATGTTGTGCTAGCTAGCAAATATGCTAACATTAGCTAGCTAGCTAAACATTTGGATATGGGCTGGCACTGGCAGTATGGGATTATGGAAAGTTAATTAAATTGTTTCTTCGTCGTCTTGCTAAGCAGTTATCTAGCTGTGGCTATCTGGCTAGTATCAACAAGAGTTTTCTTCAAAATAACAACATTAGCGCAGCTAGCTAGCGAACTTTGGAATCTAGACCAATCTTGACCATTTTTATTTTTACCCATGAACTAGCTAAGCAACATACACAGACATGCATTGTCAAACAAAACTACTGCCCCCTTCTGTTTTGGAGTATTTTAATAAGGCTGAGTAGCTGACGACTTGAAGGTCTTTGCTGTGTGAATACTAAAGAGATTGACTGCCGACACTGTTCAGAGGTGCTAAGTACTGTCGGCAGGCAAACGTTTGACAATCCTACCGCTGTGTCTGAACTATACTGAACTATGAACTACTGTCTTCCTTAACGAGCGTTCTCTCTCACCTGATGTCACCTGAAATCAAAGGTGGGGTGTAGCTTTCAGAGAGTGGGCTAGGTGTAGCTAGGAGAGGTTAAATGGGTTCGCGCACGCACATAGATATACAGTGCCGTCAGAAAGTATTCACACCCGTTGACTTTTTCCATATTTTGTTTATACAAAGTGGGATTAAAATGTATTCAACTGTCTACACAAAATACGCTTATGTTAAAGTGGAAGAAAAATGTGAACATTTGTAAAAAATGTAAAATAAAATATAAAAAAGTGTACTAAATAAAACACTCATACCTTCATTAGATAAATATTCAACACCCTGGGTCAATACAAGTTAGAATCACCTTTGGCAGCGATTACAGCTGTGAGTCTTTTTGGGTAAGTCTCTAAGAGCTTTCCACACCTGGATTGTGCAACATTTGACCATTATTCTTTTCCAAATTCTTCATGCTCTGTCAAATTGGTTGTTCATCATTGCTAGACAACAATTGTCAGGTCTTGACATAGATTTTCAAGCAGATTTAAGTCAATACTGTAACTCGGGCCACTCAGGAACTTTCATTGTCTTTTTGGTAATCTACTCCAATGTAGATTTGGCCTTTTGTTTTAGGTTATTGTCCTGCTGAAAGGTGAATTAATCAAATCAAATGTTATTTGTCACATACTCATGGTTAGCAGATGTTAATGCGAGTGTTGCGAAATGCTTGTTAAAAAATTTTTTTAAATCCCAGTGTCTGGTGGAAAGCAGACTGAACCAGGTTTTCCTCTAGGATTTTCTCTGTTTAGCTCCATTCCGTTTCTTTTTTATCCTGAAAAACTCCCCAGTCCTTAACGATTACAAGCATAACCATAACATGATGCTGCCACCTCTATGCTTGAAAATATGGAGTGGTAATCAGGAATGTGTTGTATTGGATTTGCCCCAAACATAACACTTTGAATTCAGGACAAAAAGTGAATTGCTTTGCCACAATTTTTGCAGTATTACTTTAGTGCCTTGTTGCAAACAGGATGCATGTTTTAGAATATTCTGTACAGGCTTCCTTCTTTTCACTCTATCAATTAGGTTAGTATGGTGGAGTAAGTACAACAACATTCCACAGTGTTGTTGACCTATCATCAGTTTTCTCCTATTAAAGCCATTCAACTCTGTAACCGTTTTAAAGTCACCGTTGGCCTCGTGGTGAAATCCCTGAGCGGTTTCCTTCCCCTCGGGCCTGTATCTTTGTAGTGACTGAATGTATTGATACACCATCCAAAGTGTAATTAATAACTTCACCATGCTCAAAGGGATATTCAATGTCTGCTTTTTATTTTACCCGTCTACCAATAGGTGCCCTTCTTTGCGAGACATTGGAAAACCTGCCTGGTCTTTGTGGTTTAATCTGTGTTGGAAATTCGCTGGACCTTAAGATAATTGTATGTGTGGGGTACAGAGATGATGTGGTCATTCAAAAATCATGTTAAACACTATTATTGCACACAGAGTGAGTCCATGCAACTCATTATGTGTCTTGTTAAGTGACCTGAATGTATTTAGGTCTGCCATAACACAGGGGTTGAATACTTATTGACTCAAGACATTTTATCTTTTCAGTTTTGATTAATTTGTTTAAAAAAACAACAGAATTCCACTTTGACATTATGGGGTATTTTGTGTAGGCCAGTGCCGAAAGAAATCTAAATTTAGTCAATTTTATATTCAGGCTGTAACACAAAAAAATGTGTCAAAAGTCAAGGGGTGTGAATACTTTCTGAAGGCACCACAACTTCCCCCTGATTGAGTGAGTCTCTAATATTCCTTTCATACGAAGATGTTTTTCCGCCAACTTTACCATACTGTCAACTTTTCCCCGTATTTTTGTTGTACCTGAGAGGTATTGTTGCTATCAAAGCCAAAACATTTATTTACGCGTAACGACCTAGTAAAAATTTCGGTTAAACTTCTGCCTACGGTTTAGTATGATATGTAGCCGTAAATACTGAGAAGGCATTGGCACGCCCTACGCTGTTCAACTCTTGATTGTTGCTAGGTAACCATCCTCCTGCCAGTTCTAAACTTTGCAAGGCATGTCATTTCCCCTATCTCTTCGCATAGCCCACCACTAAGCATGCAATGCTTTCTTAACCACAACTGGATGAATCCATAAAGAATTACTGTGGGAATAAATATCACAGAATGACGAAAATATTGGACTAAAGTAGGCCAATGCAATTGAAGGCATGTAGTTAAATTGTTGCATCCTGAAACTCCCTAAGTCATCCAATCGTTGTAATACATTTGAAGGAATAGCCTACCCGCATGTGGTCAACTAGATGATAATTTCAGCATCATTTTGATTGGGACAGCGGTCGGGAGTAGGCCCATGGGGACCCCATGTCGTCCAGAAAGTTATACTTTTGAATCATATGTCCATAGAACAGTCTTCCAAGAGTCTTGATGATCTTCCAGGTGCTTTTGGCAAACTTGAGTCAACAAACACTGCATTCCACAGTAAGAACATCTTATCAACGGTCAAGCATGGTGGTGGTAGCGTGATGGTTTAGGAATGCTTTGCTGCATCAGGACCTGGACGACATGCCTTAATAGAAGGAACCATGATTTCTGCTCTGTATCAGAGAATTCCACAGGAGAATGTCAGGCCATCCGTCTGTGAGCTGAAGCGCAGCTGGGTCATGCAGCAAGACAATGATCCAAAGCACACAATCAAGTCTACATGAAAATAGCTAAAAAGCATCACATTTGAAGTTTTGGAATGGCCTAGTCAATGTCCAGACCTAATCCCAATTGAGATGTTGTGGCAGGACTTGAAACGAGCAGTTCATGCTTGAAAACACACAAATGTCGCTGAGTTAAAGCAGTTCTGCATGCAAGAGTGGGCCAAAATTCCTCTGCAGCGATGTAAGAGACTGATCAACAACTACAGGAAGCTTTTGGTTGCAGTCATTGCAGCTAAAGGTGGCACAACCAGTTATTTAGTGCAAGGAGGCAATTACTTTTCACACAGGGGAATTGGGTGTTGTATAACTTTGTTATTAAAATAAGTATCCATTGTTTTGCTCTTTGTCAAATCAGGTTCCCTTTATCTAATATTGGGTTTTGATTGAAGATCTGATAACATTCAGTATCAAAAATATGCAGAAAGAGAAAATCAGAAAGGGTGCAAGTACTTTTTCACAGCACTGTTAAGTATCTTCAGTTTATGGTTTCCAGTGTCCCAGTTAGGTCAATGGAGGGCTGAATACATTTAACTGGGCCTGTGTCAAGGTCAGAGGCCACCTAAGTACCTTTACCTCAGCAACTAGACTGGTACAGATGGAATTACATCAGATAGATGGGTTTTACCAGTTTTTGTTTGTAGCTAGCTCATGTCCTGACTGGCTGTCACCAACCGGCTGTAGATACTGACTCTTTTGTGTTGTCATCTGTAAGGAATACCAGGGAGTTATAGACACTGAAACCGACATTTGTCTGGTCATATACAGTACCAGTCAAAAGTTTGGACACATCTACTCATTCAAGGGTTTTTCTTTATTTTTATCTTTTCTACATTGTAGAATAATAGTGAAGACATCAAAACTATTAAATAGCGTATATGCAATCATGTAGTAACCAAAAAAGTGCAATGCAATCATGTAGTAACCAAAAAAGTGTTAAACAAATCAAAATATATTTTAGATTCTTCAAAGTAGCTACCCTTTCGCTTGAAAGCTTTGCACACTCTTGGCATTCTCTCAACCTGCTTCACCTGGAATGCTTTTCCAAGTCTTGAAGGAATTCCCACATATGCTGAGCACTTGTTGGCTGCTTTTCCATTCTACAGTCCAACTCATCCCAAACCATCTCAATTGGGTTGAGGTTGGTTGATTGTGGAGGCCAGGTCATCTTATGCAGCACTCCATCACTCTCCTTCTTGGTCAAATAGCCTTTACACCGCCTGGTGGTGTGTTGGGTCATTGTCCTGTTGACAAACAAATGATAGTCCCATTTAAGTGCAAACCAGATAGGATGGCATATCGCTGCAGAATGCTGTGGTAGCTATGCTGGTTAAGTGTGCCTTACATTCTAAACACAGACAGTGTCACCAGCAAAGCACCCCCACACCATCACACCTCCTCCTCCATGATTCACGGTGGAAACCACACATGCGGAGATCATCCGTTCACCTGCTCTGCATCTCACAAAGACACGGCAGTTAGAACCAAAAATCGCACATTTGGTCTCATCAGAAAAGGACAGATTCCCACTGATCTAATGTCCATTGCTTGTGTTTCTTGGCCGAAGCAAGTCTCTTCTTCTTATCGGTGTCCTTTAGTAGTGGTTTCTTTGCAGCAATTTGACCATGAAGGCCTTATTCACGCGGTCTCCTCTGAGCAATTGATGTTGAGATGTGTCTTACTTGAACTCTGTGAAGCATTGATTTGAGCTGCAATTTCTGAGTCTGGTAACTAATGAACTTATCCTCTGAAGCAGAGGTCTTCCTTTCCTGTGGCAGTCATCATGAGAGCCAGTTTCATCATGGGGAAAGGGAAAGGGGGATACCTAGTCAGTTGTACAACTGAATGCTTTCAACTGAAATGTGTCTTCCGCATTTAACCCAACCCCTCTGAATCAGAAGTGCGTGATAGTTTTTGCGGCTGCGCTTTAAGAAACGTTCAAACTTTAGACATTTTCCAGATTGACTGACCTTCATGTCTTATAGTAATGATGGACTGTCGTTTCTCTTTGCTTATTCGAGCTGTTCTTGCCATAATATGGACTTGGTCTTTTACCAAATAGGGCTATCTTCTGTATACCTTGTCACAACACAACTGATTGGCTCAAACGTATTAAGAAGGAAATAAATTCCACAAATTCACTTTTAACAAGGCACACCTGTTAACTGAATTCTATTACAGGTGACTACCTGATGAAGCTGGTTGAGAGAATGCCAGGCGTGTGCAAAGCTGTCATCAAGGCAAAGAGTGGCTACTTTGAAAAATCTAAAATATATTTTGATTTGTTTAACACTTTTTTGGTTACTACATAATTCCATGTGTCTTATTTCATTTGTTTTGATGTCTTCACTATTCTGCAATGTAGAAAATAGTACAAATAAAGAAAAACCCTTGAATGAGTAGTAGAGGTTGACCGATTATGATTTTTCAACACCGATACCAATTATTGGAGGACCAAAAAAAACGATACCGATTAATCGGACGATTTTTGTAGTGACAATTACAACAATACTGAATGAACACTTATTTTAACTTAATATAATACATCAATAAAGTCAATTTAGTCCCAAATAAATAATGAAACATGTTCAATTTGGTTTAAATAATGCAAAAACAGTGTTGGAGAAGAAAGTAAAAGTGCCATATGTGCCATGTAAAAAAGCTAACGTTTAAGTTCCTTGCTCAGACCATGAGAACATATGAAAGCTGGTGGTTCCTTTTAACAGGAGTCTTCAATATTCCCAGGTAAGAAGTTTTAGATTGTAGTTATTATAGGAATTATAGGACAATTTCTCTCTATACGATTTGTATTTCATATACCTTTGACTATTGGATGTTCTTATAGGCACTTTAGTTTTGCCAGTATAACAGTATAGCTTCCGTCCCTCTCCTCGCCCCTACCTGGGCTCGAACCAGGAACACAACGACAACAGCCACCCTCAAAGCAGCGTTACCCGTCGCTCCACAAAAGCCGCGGCCCTTGCAGAGCAAGGGGAACAACCACTCCAAGTCTCGGAGCGAGTGACTTTTGAAACGCTATAAACGCGCACCCCGCTAACTAGCTAGCCATTTCACATCGGTTACACTAGCCTAATCTCGGGAGTTGATAGGCTTGAAGTCATAAACAGCTCAATGCTTGAAGCACAGCGATGAGCTGCTGGAAAAACGCACGAAAGTGCTGTTTGAATGAATGCTTTCGATCCTGCTGGTGCCTACCATCGCTCAGACTGCTCTATCAAATCATAGACTTAGTTATAACATAATAACACACAGAAATACGAGCCTTAGGTCATTAATATGGTCGAATCCGGAAACGATCATCTCGAAAACAAGACGTTTATTCTTTCAGTGAAATACAGAACCGTTCCGTATTTTATCTAACGGGTGGCGTCCATAAGTCTAAATATTCCTGTTACATTGCACAACCTTCAATGTTATGTCATAATTACGTAAAATTCTGGCAAATTAGGCGGCCCAAACTGTATACCCTGACTCTGCGTGCAATGAACGCAAGAGAAGTGACACAATTTCACCTGGTTAATATTGCCTGCTAACCTGGATTTATTTTAGCAAAATATGCAGGTTTAAAAATATATAATTCTGTGTATTGATTTTAAGAAAGACATTGAGGGTTATGGTTAGATACAATCGTACAACGATTGAGCTTGTTTCGCAAATGCGCTTTTGTTAAATCATCCCCCGTTTGGCGAAGTTGGCTGTCTTTGTTAGGAAGAAATAGTCTTCACAGAGTTCGCAACGAACCAGGTTAGCAGGCAATATTAACTAAATATGCAGGTTTAAAAATATGTACTTGTGTATTGATTTTAAGAAAGGCATTGATGTTTATTGTTAGGTATACATTGGAGCAACGACAGTCCTTTTTCGCGAAAACGCACCGCATCGATTATATGCAACGCAGGACACGCTAGATAAACTAGTAATATCATCAACCATGTGTAGTTATAACTAGTGATTATGATTGATTGATTGTTTTTTATAAGATAAGTTTAATGCTAGCTAGCAACTTACCTTGGCTTCTTACTGCATTCGCATAACAGGCAGTCTCCTCGTGGAGTGCAATGTAATCAGGTGGTTAGAGCGTTGGACTAGTTAACCGTAAGGTTGCAAGATTGAATCCCCGAGCTGACAAGGTAAAAATCTGTCATTCTGCCCCTGATCAAGGCAGTTAACCCACCGTTCCTAGGCCGTCATTGAAAATAAGAATGTGTTCTTAACTGACTTGCCTAGTTAAATAAAGGTGTAAAAAAATCAACATCGGCCAAATCTGTGTCCAAAAATACCGATTTCCGATTGTTATGAAAACTTGAAATCGGCCCTAATTAATCGCCCATTCCGATTAATCGGTCGACCTCTAATGAGTAGGTGTGTCCAAACTTTTGACTGGTACGTATGTTTGTCCAGAGATGGCGTCAAAACCGGAAGTCTCAAGACCGAGACTAAAGATCAGGACTCCATCTCTGTGGTTGTCCTGTCCATTGATCTTTATCTTAACATTTTCTTCTTCTGTCTTTTCTCTGTCTCTCTACAGACGTTCCCGGAGCTGAAGTTTCGGTACGTGGAGGAGGACCAGCCTGAAGACTTCTTCATCCCATACGTGTGGTCCCTGGTTTTCAACTCTGGAGTAGGCCTTAACTGGAGCCCTACGGGCATAGAACTCTTCGGCATGGACTCTGGCTGATTGTGGGAGTTCACGTCTGTCTAGCTATGGGCCAATCCAAACTTCCACTTTAGTCAAATGTTCACTTAGTCATGCATTGATGTAAATGGGAGATGTTACCTTAGTGGAAGTTAGGATTTGTGTGTGTGTGTGTGTGTGTGTGTGTGTGTGTGTGTGTGTGTGTGTGTGTGTGTGTGTGTGTGTGTGTGTGTGTGTGTGTGTGTGTGTGTGTGTGTGTGTGTGTGTGTGTGTGTGTGTGTGTGTGTGTGTGTGTGTGTGTGTGTGTGTGTGTGTGTGTGTTTATTTGTATATGTGTGTGCGCACTGCTTTGGAAGTGCCTCTACCCTCACAGACAGATCCCTGGGTTACTATGGGATGTTAGACGGGAGGACATTGAACATACCGGTCTTCCTTCCTGCTCTTATTCGTTCATATCAGACAGACTTTTCCTCTGTGCTTCCACGTAGCCTGGTGTTAGTCCAGACTGAACACTGAGCTCACCATCGTGAGTCATAATTCAGTCTGGTACAACCGGGCTAGCTTCCACATGGTTCAGCTCCACAACCAGACCTCAACAGCAGCACTGAATACTAAGGATGGTACTCTTTACAGAGACACTTTGTTTTCTCCATTATTGGGAGTTTGGTGCATTTTTTTGTCCTCAGTCTTTCTCAGGTTTTCTCTGGTTTTGCCTCACTTCAAATTCACCCTTGGTTCTTTCGGGTTTGCTTAAATCTTTCTCTTTTTTATGAAGTGAAGTAGTTATGGTTCAAAGTAAGTTAAAAAATCGGAGTATTCAGAGTATTCAACTGTCAGAGTATTCAGAGTATTCAACTGTCGGAGTATTCAGAGTATTCAACTCTCAGAGTATTCAACTGTCAGAGTATTCAGAGTATTCAACTGTCAGAGTATTCAACTGTCAGAGTATTCAGAGTATTCAACTGTCAGATTATTCAGAGTATTCAACTGTCAGAGTATTCAACTGTCAGAGTATTCAGAGTATTCAACTGTCAGAGTATTCAGAGTATTCAACTGTCAGAGTATTCAACTGTCAGAGTATTCAGAGTATTCAACTGTCAGAGTATTCAGAGTATTCAACTGTCAGAGTATTCAGAGTATTCAACTGTCAGAGTATTCAGAGTATTCAACTGTCAGAGTATTCAGAGCAGGTCACCTGAGATCCTGGGTTGAGGACTGGACAGTTGATGACAGTTAACGATTGGTGATGGCCTAGAGGTGTCAATACGATACTTGTCGCTGTAGCCTAGTCCCAGAACTTGTCACAAACAGAATCTGGAACCAGGCTTTTGTGACCGTCTTAAGTCACGTCTTTACCACAGCAAAACAGGGGTCCTCGTTTTTCATCAGTTTGATTCAACTCTCCTTATTTTCAGTCAGTTGTCCCAATGTTATTTTGTGCACAATCATGTTTGTTTGTTTATTTGCTTGTTTTATAGGATTCGTTTTTTTATTATTGTATTTATGTATGGATTTTGATATTTGCCCCCACCAAAACATAAACGACAATCAACAGCAACAACAGTAGCAAAATGAGATCCTTAATCTCCTTGTAAAGGAACATCAACAAATCATTTTTTTTTTTACGCCATCTTATTTCCTGGTAGTTACGCATTTGTCTTAATGTCAATATAGAACAATAACAACTGACAGTTTTGCAAATTCTAAGTTGAATTTAGCAAGCATAATTACAAAAAATATAAAAAATAACTATATACTGTATAGGCTATCACATCTTTATGTAGCAGTGTAAATGTTCAAGGATGCGTCGAAATTGGTACCCTATTCCCTATATAGTGCACTACTTTAGTAGATAGTAAAAAAAAAAAAAATTGTTTACTGTAGGGATTAGGGTGCCATTTGAGATGCGACCCCAATGTTGTACAGACCAGGGGACGCATGTAAATGATTTTATAAACAAATACAAACGCATGTTTGTTTCTGTTCCTAGATGTTCCACATGAATCTGAAGGGAAGATGTTCCTTTTAAGTGTTCCAAATGGCACCCTATTCCCTCTAAAGTGCACTACTAGGGCCCGCAGGGCTCACTTTGAATATTTTTGCTTCTGCAAAAAAAAATGAACTGACAAATATATTTAGAATAGATATTTATGAATGCCATCAACATGACATGCATAATAAAACATGATCGAGTGAGAGGTTGTCCCTGTAGGCCACAGGTGTCAAACTCATTCCACGGAGGGCCGAGTGTCTGCGGGTTTTCGTTCCTCCCTTGTACTTGATTGATGAATTAACATCACTAATTAGTTAGGAACTCCCCACACCTGGTTGTCTAGGGCTTTATTGAAAGGAAAAACCAAAAACCTGCAGACACAAGGCCCTCCGTGGAATGAGTTTGACACCCCTGCTGTAGGCAGACAGTAGGATCCAATGTTTGAAGTAAACCTTGCTGTTACAGAACTGCGGTCAAAGATGGGGTGCCTCCCAAACATTTGTCGTTCTTCCTGAAGTGTGCACTTGTCCACTACTTCCCACACATTTAAAACCATTGAAGGGAGGTGAACAAGTGCTCACTTTGAGGGAAAAGGAGTGATTATTCGGATGTACCCAGAGATGTATTCTCTCCTTGCATTCAGTAACAAGAGTGTTCTCTATAGTGAGTGCGTGAAGTTTAAACAGCACCCATTTTTTCTACTTTTAAAGAAGAAAAAAAGAAAAAAAATAGTTTTTTTACTTTTACCCCTTTTTCTCCTCAATTTCGTGATATCCAATTGGTAGGCCCTTGAGAAGCACTCTTGAAAGCATTTTATTTAATTGGGATTGTTATGACCGCTGTTTTCCTCTGAAAAATAAGAAGAATGTATTAAAACTGGAATCTTGCTGTAATCTTGCTGTTTGCGTGTAAGTAAATGATTCTGGAATGTTAGTTCACTCTGGTAACAACGGACTAAAGTACCATGCTTCATATATTATCCCCTTTCTACTTCAAATGTAATAGTTGTCTTCTATACCTCATATGTAATCACAAAAACATCTATTGTAAAAAAAATGTCATGTTTAAAAGGTGATGGGTTGGTATGTAGAGATCTAGAGTACATTTTATCTGTATATTACTCTATTACAAATACGACAGAGAGACAGACTGTTTTCTATAAGGAGGTGAAATTGAAGCATGACTCCACTTAGGTAGCTGGAGTTAACAATACAATATGATCCTTTGTGTGTTTGTCAACCCTGTTGAGGGAATTTCATGCTTTTTCCTCTTTATTTGAACGATTTTCATGGCTGAATTACAATTTCCTTTCTGAATAACAATAATACTTTATTTTATTTCATGTAAAGAATAGACCATATGATGGTTACTGACAATGATTTCTACTCTATTTCTGGGTTTGGACTGCTCCTAAGCCTGTTACAAAAAGTATAGAGTCTATCTCTGGTTGCTCTTTTCTGTCCTTTCATTAGCTAACTCTCATGACACACACACACACCTACACACACCCATTCTAGATGCGCCAGATGGCTACGGTCTTGGTAAAGTGCCATGCTAGCTATACTCACCTTGTTGTTTCCTGTAGTAGGGGTCACCTTAGAGGGCTTCCATTACAGTGTGCGTCCCAAATGGCACCCTATTCTCTATATAGTGTACTACTTTTGACCAGGTTTATATGGCTTTTGTCTGAAGTAGTGCACTTTATTGGGAATAGGGGGCCATTTGGGACGCAGGCCAAGTGACCACTTCTGGGAGATGTAGTTGAAGCAATAGAGACCTCAACGTGGCTTGTATTCATTAGTGTATACCGTAGCAAGCCATTATGCAACAGAAAATGTTTTTTCAATGGAAAATGAGGGTATCTTTTTCAGATGGATATTTTGGTCTGTTTTCTTCAATTTGGTGTGTAGTGAATACAACCCTGATCCCTGGTTGGCGGCGGTCGTGTCAGCGGCGGCCTCATCGCCAAAACTAAGACCGCCGCCGAAACAGATTATCTCATTTTGCTCTTTTGAAGCTTTTTCAACCGTGTGTGTGTGTTTTCTATCCCTGTTCACTCCTCTCCCTGTAGGTTTTACAGATGTTCCCCACCCCATGGCTGCAACCTTTCTAATTTAGTGTACCCTGCGTGCTCAACCCATGTGGAATTCCTAGTCACCGGCAGCGTTTGGAACTGCCAACCTGCGGTCAAGAAGGCTGAGTTCCGACACTTTTTGGCCTAGACAGCGACATGGATTACACCAGAGAACACTTATACTCCAGATGCTTTCTTGTCAGCTGACTCACAGTCCGAGAGCATCTGGTCGTTTCGGTGGTGGCACAGGGCTACTCATTTCTCCTAAGTGGAGATGTTCTCTTTTATCCCTCTCACACCTCATCTCCTCATTTGAAATTCATGCTGCCACTGTCACTTGTCCGCTCAAGCTTTATATTGTTGTCGTCTATCTCCCACCAGGTGCCCTTGGAGAGTTCCTCAATGAGCTTGACACCTTGATAAGCTCATTTACCGACAATGCCTCACCACTCATCGTACTGTGTGACTTCAACCTCCTGATGCCTGACTTCATTTCTTTCCACCTCTTTCCATTGTCTGTACCCCATGAAGAGTAGCTGCTGCCTTCGTTTTCTCTCCCTCTCTCCACCAACCCTACCAACTCAGCTCAGACCCTACCCAGATGGTCATGCCTCTTCTATCATATCATCTCTACCTGCTGCTAAATCCTTCTCTCTCCTGTCTCCTGATTATGCCTATTCGACACTACTAACCCCCCTTTCCGCATCCTATGACTCTCCCTGTCTCCTTTCTTCATGGCCGGCCCAGCCCTCCCCTCTTGCACCGTGGTTGAGTGACTCACTGTGAGCCCATAGAATAAGGCCGTGGGCAGCTGAGTGGAAGTGGAGGAAAACTGAACTTCTGGAGGACCTATCATCCTTCCATTCCCTCCTCTCTACCTTCTCTTCCTCTGTATCCGCTTCTACAGTTGCTTACGATGGCTTTACATTTCAAGCTCCTGCCTCTAACCCTTAACCCTCTAGGTGAGTCATGCCCGTCCTTCCAATGACCCCATGCTGTAAGTCTGTTATGTTTGTTGGAAACTTTTTTTCCCACCTTCTCCTCCCTCCTTAATCCTCCACCTCCTCCCCCGGCTTGTCTTGACGATATACGCTCCTCATTCACTGAGCCTATTGAATCCACTGGTCCCACTCTCACATAACTACCTTACACCCTTACCTTACACATGACACAGCTTGGGATCGAACCCAAGTCTGTAGTGACCCCTCAAGCACTGCAATGCAGTGCCTTAGACCGCTGCCACACTCGGGAGGCCATGAAATATGAATATTGACATATCTTCAATCTCACGTACATGCAAAGTAGTGTTAGAACATTTGTTCTCTCAGGCTAGTGGAAAAAAGGTTTGCAACATTTGAGCATAGCAATAATCCCTCCTCTTTGCACGTCGATATGCAATGTTGTCAGCAGCAGCACTACTGTCAACCAAGGCACCTTAAAATGTAAGCATTCCCTGCCTACATAAAAGGTATGTATGCCGTCATTATGTTGGTGTGAACAAGACTTCCAGACCGCAGAGCTAACAACCTGCCTCTCCTTTCCCTGAGGTTAGAACTAGCTACAGTTTTATTCCTCATGATCTGACAGTTTGTCATAGTGC
The DNA here is from genome assembly GCF_029448725.1 of Salvelinus fontinalis. NCBI lineage: Eukaryota > Metazoa > Chordata > Actinopteri > Salmoniformes > Salmonidae > Salvelinus > Salvelinus fontinalis. Next base: position 39,945,735 of record NC_074685.1, read on the forward strand.
TGTTATCAAAGGGAATTTCCCCAACTTCAAATCAAGGTGGTGAGTAAATAGCCTACCATTTTTTGCCAGGTCCATGCAGCGTTTAAAAAAATAAAATAAAAAATAAATAAATGGCTAATGGCTTTTACATGCATGTAGCCCTCAGCTTGACTTTCTCTCTGCGGAGAGAAATGACGGTGCTTTTTTACAACATGCTTTAATGTCATAAAGCTGTGGTTCAGAGTTCAATTCTTTGTCATAAATCATTTGGAGCCTTAACAACTACTCTCTGCTAGCCTCCAGATGAGCCTTTTCTCTCTCTCTCTCTCTCTCTCTCTCTCTCTCTCTCTCTCTCTCTCTCTCTCTCTCTCTCTCCGTCTCCATCTCTCTCGCTGTCTCTCTCTCTCTCAGTCTCTCGCTCTCTCTCCATCTCTCTCTCTCTCTCTCTCCATCTCTCTCGCTGTCTCTCTCTCTCCGTCTCTCGCTCTCTCTCCATCTCTCTCTCTCCATCTCTCTCGCTCGCTCTCTCCATCTCTCTCTCTCTTTCTCAAACAGTAAGATTTAAGTCTAGGTGAGTCATGCCCGTCCTTCCAATGACCCCATGCTGTAAGTCTGTTATGTTTGTTCCACAATATACAGGGTGTGTCTGAAATACCACCCTATTCACTATGCCACCCCATATAGGGACTGGTCAAAAGTTGTGTAGTTATATGGTCGATTCTACGGAAGTGGTGCAAATTACAGTCCCCCCACCCAAAAAATATTTTTTTTAAACTGTCAAGTCTCCAAACTTAGAACATACATTTAAATAATGATATGTAAATAAAATATTGAATAATTATACTTCCTTTTTTTTTAGCTTAGCTGGTTAGCTAACTCTGTCTCATTGATCACCAAATGTTGCTAGTCACTTAATATAACTTGTTTTCTCAATGTATGTTAGCTAGCTAGCTAAGTTAGCAATGTTATGAATACAACCTACATGCATGTCGACATCAGGATACAATTTGAGCACACTAGTTAGCTCCAAAAGTGGTTATAAACTTCTTCGGGATTGGTGTCCCTTCCACGAGACAGTTGAGCTAACGTAGGCTAATGTGATTAGCATGAAGTTGTAAGTAGCAAGAACATTTCCCAGGACATAGACATATCTGATATGGGCAGAAAGCTTAAATTCTTGTTAATCTAACTGCACTGTCCAATTTACAGTAGCTATTACAGTGAAAGAATACCATGTTATTGATTGAGGAGAGTGCACAATTTTGAACATGAAAAGTTATTAATAAACAAATTAGGCACATTTGAGCAGTCTTAATACAGTATTTTGAACAGAAATACAATGGTTCTTTGGATCAGTCTAAAACTTTGCACATACACTGATTCCATCTAGTGGCCTAAATCTGAATTGCACCTGGGCTAGAATAATGCATTAATACATTCTCTTGCATTTCAAAGATGATGGTACAAAAAAATACAAAAGAACGGTTGGTGTGTTTCCTTTCAAATGGTACTAAGCATATGCATATCCTTGCTTCAGGGCCTGAGCTACAGGCAGTTAGATTTGGGTATGTCATTTTAGGCGAAAATTGGTAAATTTATAAACAAATCACAATATATTTTATAATTGAGATTCTTTGCCTTGATGCAAGCTTTGCACACTCTTGGCATTCTCTCAACCAGCTTCCTGAGATAGTCACCTGGAATGCATTTCAATTAACAGGTCTGCCTAATTTGTGGAATTTCTTTCCTTCTTAATGTGTTTGAGCCAATCAGTTGTGTTGTGACAAGGTAAGGGTGGTAAAAGATGAAGAACAGCAAGAACAGCTCAAATAAGCCAAGAGAAACGACAGTCCATCATTACTTTAAGACATGAAGGTCAATCTGTAAAATGTCAAGAACTTTGAAAGTTTCTTCAAGTGCAGTCGCAAAAACCATGAAGCACTATGATTAAACTGGCTCTCATGAGGACCGCCACAGGAAATTAAGATCCAGAGTTACCTCTGCTGCGGAGGATCATTAGAGTTACCAGCCTCAGATTGCAGCCCAAATAAATGGGCTGCAATCTGACTAGGTATCCCCCTTTCCCCATGATAAACTGGCTCTCATGATGACCGCCACAGGAAAGGAAGACCTCCGCTTCAGAGGATAAGTTCATTAGTTAACAGACTCAGAAATTGCAGCTCAAATTAATGCTTCACAGAGTTCAAGTAACAGACACATCTCAACATCAATTGCTCAGAGGAGACCGCGTGAATCAGACCTTCATGGTCGAATTGCTGCAAAGAAACCGATACTAAAGGACACCGATAAGAAGAAGAGACTTGCTTCGGCCAAGAAACACAAGCAATGGACATTAGATCAGTGGGAATCTGTCCTTTTCTGATGAGACCAAATGTGCGATTTTTGGTTCTAACTGCCGTGTCTTTGTGAGATGCAGATTAGGTGCACGGATGATCTCCGCATGTGTGGTTCCCACCGTGAATCATGTAGGAGGATGTGTAATGGTGTGGGGGTGCTTTGCTGGTGACACTGTCAGTGATTTATTTAGTATTCAAGGCACACTTAACCAGCATGGCTACCACAGCATTCTGTAGCGATATGCCATCCCATGTGGTTTGTGCTTAGTGGGACTATCATTTGTTTTTCAACAGGACAATGACCCAACCCACCTCCAGGCTGTGTAAGGGGTATTTGATCAAGAAGGAGAGTGCTGCATCAGATGACCTGGCCTCCACAATCACCTGACCACAACCCAATTGAGATGGTTTGGGATGAGTTGGACCACAGAGGGAAGGAGCGCTCAACATATGTGGGAACTCCTTTAAGACTGTTGGAAAAGCATTCCAGGTGAAGCAGGTTGAGAAAATGTCAAGAGTGCATCAAGCCTAAGGGTAGCTACTGTGAAGAATCTCAAATAAAAAATGGTTTTGAATTGTTTAACAGTTTTTTTGGTTACTACATGATTCCATATGTGTTATTTCATAGTTTTGATGTCTTCACCATTATTCTACAATGTAGAAAATAGTAAAAAGAAAGAAAGAAAAACGTTGAATGAGTAGGTGTATCCAAGCTTTTGACTGATACTGTATGGTTGTAAACGTACCGTTAAGAAGTACCATAGTGATTGAGTGTCCATATGTCTGTACCATGATATTTGCATTGCTACTAAGTAAACCTCCAATTGTTCCCCACTAACCCCCCCACGGCTGTGATTAGTTTGCCGAGTTCTACAACACAGCTGACTGCTCTCTGCAACAGTATCACGTTGTCCAACTGTTACAAAGTAGTGAGGCACAGTGCCAACTGTCAAGAGTCCGCTACATTCTGATTCCTAAGAACAGTCTCATCACTTTGGGTGGCGTTCAACTTCATCATCAAGCTGGCAAACTAGCAAGCGTATAGCCATTCAATCAAGCTTGCACTAGGCTGCTAGCTGGCACAAGTTTGCTCCGCTGATTGAGAGTGATTTGCCATAGTAAAGGGTTGAACTCTAAACATAGAAATATCTGTCATCGCTCCGTCCCCTGTGACTGACTCTTCATCGCCACATTGTGTGTATCTACAGTGCTGTACAAACGGACCCCTTAGTTTACCAATGCTTGAAATATAGTACTGAGTTTTAGTTCAAGAACCCTGCAAGAGCACAAACATTGAAATATAATAGCCCAAAACATAGACCAGACGTAATGCAGTGTCCCCAACCTTTCTTTTAACCGTGGCACACCTTGATTGGATATAAAATTCTGCGGCACACCTAAAATATCCCAAGTTTATTGATTTAGTGGTAATGACCTCCATTCCATCTGAGCCGTACTGCTAATCATCCATTGTCTGTAACAAAGTTATTTTTTATACACTGAACAAAAAATATAAACGCACCATGTAAAGTGTCGGTCCCATGTTTCATGAGCTGTATTAAAGATCCCAGAAATATTCCACACACACACAAATTTGTTTACATCCCTGTTAGTATTTCTCCTTTGCCAAGATAATCCATCCATCTGACAGGTGTGGCATATCGAGAAGCTGATTAAACAGGTGCGTCTTGTGCTGGGGACAATAAAAGGCCACTCTAATATGTGCAGTTTTGTAACACAATGACACTCAAAAAAAATAAAAAAATATTGAACCTTAATTTACTAGGAAAGTCGGTTAAGAACAAATTCTTATTTACAATGACGGCCTACCAGAAGGCAAAGGCCTCCTGCGGGGACAGGGGGCTGGGATTAAACATTTAAATTAAAATAGAAATATAGGACAAAACACATCACGACAAGAGAGACATCACAGCACTATATAGGTCTCAAGTTTTGAGGGAGCGTGCAATTGGCATGCTGACTGCCGGAATGTCCACCAGAGGTCTTGCCAGAGAATTTAATGTACATTTTTGTCTACCATAAGCCGTTAGAGAATTTGTCAGTAAGTCCAACCGGCCTCAGAACTGCAGACCATGTGTAACCACGCCAGCCCAGGACCTCCACATCCTGCTTCTTCACCTGTGGTATCGTCTGAGACCAGCCACCCGGACAGCTGATGAATTTCTACACAAACTGTCAGAAGTAGTCTCAGGGAAGCTTATCTGCGTACTCGTCCTCACCAGGGTCTTGACCTGGCTGCAGTTTTGATGTCTTAACTGACTTCAATGGGCAAATGCTCACCTTCGATGGCCACTGGCACGCTGGAGAAGTGTGCTCTTCACGGATGAATCCCGGTTTCAACTGTACAGGGCAGATGGCAGACGTGTGGGCGAGCGGTTTGCTGATGTCAACGTTGTGAACAGAGTGCCCCGTGGTGGCGGTGGGGTAATGGTATGGGCAGGCATAAGCTACGGACAATGAACACAATTGCATTTTATTGATGGCACTTTGAATGCACAGAGATCTCGTGACGAGATCCTGAGGCCCATTGTCATGCAATTCATCCGCCTCCATCACCTCGTGCTTCAGCATGATAATGCACGGCCCCATGTCGGAAGGATCTGTACACAATTCCTGCCAGCTGAAAATATCCCAGTTCTTCCATGGCCTGCATTACTTGCCTGCCAAGGAAGTCGTCTTCACCTGCTTCACCTTCTCCGTCCTGTAGTGAAGTAAACGGAGAACAGCAAGAAGATTGTTCCAATCAGTCCCATGTCACAAGTCGTGGAAACCGAAAGCAGCGGCATGATGCCGGGAGTGACTGAGAGGAATAGCTTCACTGCACTGGTACCTGATCTACCTGTACCTTCATCGCAGGGATTGACTGTGTCTGCAACGGCGGTGCTGACTTCAACTACGCGGACTCCAGTAGCAGTTTCATTGTTGAGTTCGGCTCCTGTCTCTCTCTCTGGATCTGACAGGGCACTGCCTGCTGTGGGAGGTCTGGACATATCACCAGGAGCAGCGGGTGCTATCCTGCTTCTCGTGGGCCCATGAAAGGTTCAACGAAATGTTTGAGGGGTAGGGAATGGGCAGATTTCAGTGATGAGAAATGTCTTACTCCCTGGAGCAAAAACATTGCGATCCAGGAGCACGAGTACAGGACATCAATAAGATGCTCCCAAGCATTTTAAACCAGCATCAGGAAATTGAGTCTATCATAGTTCATGTGGGATTCAATGACATTATGAAGGGCAGCTCAGAACAGCTGAAGATATCTTGCCATATCTTCAATCTAAGCCTACTAGAAAGTGTGTGCCCTCAGGCGTAGAGAGATGTAAAAGTAATTCTGCTACCCGAAAATAATAGTCCCCTTTACTGGCTCAAATAGCTGACCAATCACCCTGTTACCAACCCTAAGTAAACTTTTGGGAAAAAATGGTGTTTGACCAGATACAATGCTATTTGACTGTAAACATATTGACAACAGACTTTCAGCACGCTTATAGGGAATAACATTCAACAAACACAGCACTTACACAAATGACTGATGATTGGCTGAGAGAAATTGATGATACAAATATTGTGGGGGCTGTTTTATTTGACTTCACTGGCTTTACACCCCCTGCCATATTGTGGATAGTTACCTGTCTAACAAAACACAGAGGGTGTTCGGAAGCCTCTACAAAATAATCCAGGTAGAATCAGGAAATCCCCAGGGCACCTGTTTAGGCTCCTTACTTTTTTCAATCTTTACTAACGACATCAGGAAAGCCAGTGTCTATGTATGCGGATGACTCAACACTATACACGTCAGCTACTACAGTGACTGAAATGACTGCAACACTTAAAGAGCTGCAGTTAGTTTCAGAATGGTTGGCAAGGAATAAGTTAGTCCTAAATATTTATAAAACTAAAAGCATTATATTTGGGACAAAAATTCATTAAACCCTAAGACTCAACTAAATATTGTACTGAATAATGTGGAAATTGAGCAAGTTGAGGTCATGGTCAAGACATGTTGATAAAACAGTAGCTAAGATAATAAAGCACTGCTCTGTCTTCTTGACAACACTGTCAACACGGCAGGTCCTACAGGCCCTAGTTTTGTCGCACCTGGACTACTGTTCAGTAGCAGTCAGGTGCCACAAAGAGGGACTTAGGAGAATTGCAATTGTCTCAGAACAGGGCAACGCGGTTGGGTCTTAAGTGTACACAAAGAGCTAACATTAATGTGACATGCATGTCAATCTCTCATTGCTCAAAGTGGAGGAGAGATTGACTTCATCACTTCTTGTTTTTATGAGAGGTTTTGACAAGCCGAATGCACCGAGTCGTCTGTTTAAACTACTAGCACAAGCTCGGACACCCATGCATACCCCGCAAGACATGCCACCAGAGGTCTCTTCACAATCCCCAAGTCCAGAACAGACAGGTGGAGGCTCACAGTACTACATAGAGCCATGACTAAATGAAACTCTATTCCACATCAGGTAACTGATGCGAGCAGTGGAATCAGATTTTTTTTAAACGAATACAAATCCACCTTATGAAACAGCGGGGTACTGTGAAGAAACACACACAGGTACAGACATACGCTCTAGCACGAACAATCTACAAACACATACATTGTAATATGTTGTATAGTGGTGTCAAATATGTTGTGTTGTGGATATGTGGTGGTGAGACTATTTATATGATGTACTGTTTTATCTTTTGTTTAATGTGTAATGTAAGTGTCTTAATGTGTTTGGACCCCAGGAAGAGTAGCTAATGGATCCCTAAAAAAAATAGAAATACTCAACAGACATGTCACCCATTGAGCATGTTTGGGGTGCTCTGGATCGACGTGTACAACACGGTGTTCCAGTTCCCGCCAATATCCAGCAACTTCACACAGCCATTGAAGAGGAGTGGGACAACGTTCCACTGGCCACAATCAACAGCCTGATCAACTCTATGCCAAGGATGTGGCGCTGCATGAGGCAAATGGTGGTCACACCAGATACTGACTGGTTTTCTGATCCTCGCAACTACTTTTTTTTTTAAGGTATCTGTGACCAACAGATGCATATCTGTATTCTCAGTCCTGTGAAATCCATTAATTTGAGAGTTAATCTGAGAGTTCCTCTAGGCAAAACCGGTTGGGAACCACTGCTGTAATGTAATATACTATACTGTGCTCTACTATACTGTGCCCTACTCTACTGTTCTGTACTGTACTCGAGTTTACTTGAGTTTCTTACAAATTAAGAAAGGGCCTATAGACTCTTGATCTAGTGGTCTTAGTCTTGAGACCACTCAAGGTCACATAAATTCAGTCTTTAACTTGTCATGGTCTCAACTCACTGGGTCTTGGGACATATGTCATGGTATTAATATTGGTCTTGGCTCCTGGATATTACCTTAAGAAGCCTGAAGTAGGAGAGATTACTAGAAACAAACTCTGTTTACCCTTTTATCTGTGGATGAATTATCGGTGTAAAATAACTAAAATAACAACCCAATGTTTATATCCCAGGACAAATTAGCTAGCAACAGCAAGCTAGCTAGCTAAATTAGCATACATCTTTAATGTTTTTAGACATGTCCCCAAATGAATACAGTTGGTTCAGAGTTCGTTTTGATATTTCAACCAGTGTGTCCTGATTTTGTGTGGACAAAATCAACATGCGCGCAAGTCAGCATGTAAGTCCGTAGCCGAAGTCTACACACCCTCGTAGGCAATTGGTCAACAGTAGGGATCTTCAGTGAAGTGCCTGTTGTCATTTTCACTTGAGGAACACCGCACCAAACATCCTAATCGGATGCAAAATTGCACGACTAAGATCTTGTCAAAAACGTCAAAATCAATGACCGATTGAGTTATCTCCTAATAATCCCCAGTTTACAATTGGCTCATTCATCCCCCTCCTCTCCCCTGTAACTATTCCCCAGGTCGTTGCTGCAAATGAGAACGTGTTCTCAGTCAACTTACCTGGTAAAATAACGGTAAAATAAAATAAATAAATCTCAGATTCATTCTGAATATTTTGACAAAGTGCACACTGCCTATGGTGTCTCAAAATGGACCAACGGTATCATTGCCACTTTTTCTCATTTTTCAAGCCATATTTTAAGGAAGTATGCAAGCACACTCGTTTGGTTCAAACCAGCCGATCTGAAGCATGCTGACGCCTTTAGTCTTTGGTTTACAAACCGTAGGCGACCCAATTCGAAGAAGACAATGCTCTCTGATCATTGGCTGATCACTCCCAACCCATAGGAATCCCCACCCAGTTGACTACTTATAAAGGCCCAGTGCAGACAAAAATGAGATTATTAGTTTATTAGGTACACCCATCTAGTACTGGGTCGGATCCCCCTTTGCCTCCAGAACATCCTGAATTCTTTGGGGCGTGGAAACATTGCTCAATTGGTATCAAGGGACCTAACGTGTGCCAGGAAAACATTCCCCGCACCATTTATGCCACCGCCGCCAGCCTATACCGTTGACGCCAGGCAGAATGGATGGGGCCATGGACTCATGCTGCTCAAATTCGGACTCTTCCATCAGCATGACGCAACAGGAACTAGGATTCGTCGAATAAGACAATGTTTTTCCACTCCTCAATTGTCTAGTGTTGGTGATCACGTGCCCACTGGAGCTGCTTCTTGTTATTTTTAAACTGATAGGAGTTGAACCCGGTGTGGTCATCTGCTGCAATAGCCCATCGGTGACAAGGACCGATGAGTTGTGCGTTCCGAGATGCTGTTCTGCACACCACTGTTGTACTGTGCCATTATTTGCCTGTTTGTGGCCCGCCTGTTAGCTTGAACGATTCTTGCCATTCACCTTCAACCTTCAAGTTTTCGCCCACAGGACTGCCGGTGACTGGAATGTTTTTTTCCCCCACCATTCTCGGTAAACCCTAGACACTGTCATGCGTGTAAAACCCAGGAGGCCGGCCATTTCTGAGATACTGGAACCTGCGCGCCTCGCACCGATGATCATACCACGCTCACTCGTTTTGCCCATTCTAACGTTCAATTGAACAGTAACTGAATGCCTCGATGCCTGTCTGCCTGCTTTGTATAGCAAGCCACGACCACGTGACTCACTGTCTGTAGGAGTGAACCATTTTCATGTACGAGGTGGAGTACCTAATGAACTGGCCACTGAGAGTATAAAACATTAAGGACACCAGGCTGACCAGGTGAACGCTATGATCCCTTATTGATGTCACTTGTTAAATCCATTTCAATCAGTGTAGGTGAGGGGGAGGAGACTGGTTAAATAAGGATTTTTAAGTCCTTGACAATTGAGACATGAATTGTTTATGTGTGCCATTCAGAGGGTGAATGGGCAAGACAAGAGATTTAGGTGGCTTTGAACGGGGTATGGTAGTAGGTGCCAGGCGCATCGGTTTGTGTCAAGAACTGCAACGCTGCTGGGTTTTAATGCTCAACAGTTTCCCGTGTGTATCAAGAATGATCCACCACCTGAAGGACATCCAGCCAACTTGACACAACTGTGGGAAGCATTGGCGTCAACATGGGGCCAACATCCCTGTGAAATGCTTTCAACACCTTGTAGAGTCCATTCCCAAACGGATTGAGGCTGTTCTGAGGGGAAAAGGTGGGGGTGCAACACAATATTAGGAAGGTGTTCTTAATGTTTGGTATACACAGTGTATATTTCCACACTGAGGTTGGAATGATATTGTGAAAATTATGATAATGCCCTTAGTGTTACAGCTGTTTGAAAAAGACCGCCTGAAATTTCAGCCTGCCTAATGGCAGGCCAAATTAGTTAACCGGCCAGTGAGGAAGAGGGTTCCAAATCTCTCTGCCAATGTCAGCTAATTTTCAGTGTTCCCCTCCCCACTCAGACCACTCTGACAACCCTATCTAAATTCTTGTTTGAGAAATTGCTCTTTGCTAAGAAGCATTTTTTTGTCTTATTTTTTGACCATTTATTTAAAACAATCACATTGTTAACAAGAAATGATTTGATATTGAGATTTTAAAAAAACGTCTACATTGGACTTTTAAATGGTGGAAGCCGTCAATGTCTAGACTCTAAAACGAGTTATGTCCATCGAGAGTTCTCAATTTACCTCTGTTTGACACATGACACTGAAAACAAATAAAGATAGGTAAAGTGATAATTTAATCCAATCAATCAACATGTTTCAGATTTCACAGAGGAACAATAGAGGTTATATTTTTCTAAATGACATTTAAAGGTCCAGTGCAGAGTCAAACTACGTTTTACTGTGTTTATATCATATTCTACAACAGCTGATGTAACTAGTATTGTAAATGACCAATTTAGGGAATAGGGTGCCATTCCTGATGCAGCCACTGATAAATCAAGATGAACTTTGACCTTGTCTATGAGGTGGTCAGTCAGGATCAACTCACCTCCTGCTGTGACCTCATGGAGACAGACGTGCTGGGTATGACTGTAGCAGATCACTCACATTAGATCCCTCGCAGACAGACCGTGCAAGTGTTGGCTATTGATAAGGCTATGACTGGTTTCTCTCTCAGATAAGCTGGTTGATGGTCAATACATTTTACATGTGGGTAAACGTAATGTAATGTAAATCAACTTTCTGAATTTAAAACACGTTTTATCTGATTCTTTTTATTATGAGAGATAGAAATAGGTTTCATGCCTTATGGAACAGTTGGCCTACACATAATTACTATTGAGGAATTCCCCTGTGCTTGTTATGCATGCAATTTTGCCCTTTTCACTGCTCTTTGTAAAATAACTGTGAAATGGCTAGATGATGTTGCTGTAGGCTATGTCCATTGCATCCCTTCTCGTTGTGCATAGCAGATGAAAATAATGAACAAACTAATAGTCGAATGAACATTCAACTTTGTAACCTTGGTTTCCGCTCGGGAATGTAGTAACTAATTGTGGTATTTCATTCTTTTTTTAAATCATTTGTTTGCAGTTTGGTCCTATCTGTTCTGAGATCAGAATAATACCAAATCTTTATTTTCTCTATTTTATTATTGCACTCGTCTGTGCAGTTGCTGGGTTAACATGAGCATATGTCACCATGCATGCAGCCTACGTCAGGCATCACATGCTCCACTGGAGTAATCTTGTTTAATTGCTTATACATGAAACCAGTCCTGTGTGTCAATAAATGACATTACTAAAGGTCATCTAGAATGTTCATGGCTTAAATACATGATCGCGTATTTCCACTGAGGCTGTTGTAGATGATAATGTAACAGTTAAAAAAGGTTCATGGGTATCTTGTGTATTTCTGTTTGTTGTTTTAGGAAATTTAGAATATTTGCTTTTGTATGAATAGAAGGCAGGCAGATTGGCAGAATAATCTATTCATGAGCAGACAGGGTAGGATCATGTTGGGTAAGAGCCCCGAACATTGCCCAATTACTGACACAAAAAAGCTACTTTTTCCAACCCCCGAAGTTAAAATATATTTTGATTTGATGAACTCTTTTTTTGGTTACTACATGATTCCATGTGTGTTGTTTCATAGTTATGATGTCTTCACTATTACTCTACAATGTAGAAAATAGTAAAAATAAAGAAAACACACTATCCCATTCCAGGGTTTCCTTTATTTTGACTATTTTCTACATTGTAGAATAATAGGGAAGACATCAAAACTATGAAATAACACATATGGAATCATGTAGCTGCTCCGAATTGCGCAGCAGTCTAAGGCACTGCATTTCAGTGCTAGAGGTGTCACTACAGACCCTGGTTCGATTCCAGGCTGTATCACAACCGGCCGTGATTGGGAGTCCCATAGGGTGGTGCACAATTGGCCCAGCTTCGTTCGGATTAGGGTTTGGCCGGGGTAGGTCGTCATTGTAAATAAAAATGTGTTCTTAACTGACTTGCCTAGTTAAATAAAAATTACAATTCTCTCAACCAGCTTCATGAGGTAGTCACCTGGAATGTATTTCAATTAACAGGTGTGCCTTGTTAAAAGTTAATTTGTGGAATTTCTTTCCTTAATGCGTTTAAGCTAATCAGTTGTGTTGTGACACGGTAGGGGTGGTATACAGAAGATAGCCTTATTTGGTAAAAGACCAAGTCCTTATCATGGCAAGAACAGCTCAAATAAGCAAAGAGGAACGACAGTCCATCATTACTTTAAGACATGAAGGTCAGTCGCAAAAACCATCAAGCGCTATGATGAAACTGACTCTCGTGAGTAGATCTACAGAAAAAGAAGACCCAGAGTTACCGCTGCTGCCGAGAATAAATGCATTAGAGTTAACTGCACCTCAAATTGAGGCCCAAATAAATGCTTCACAGAGTACAAGTAACAGACACATCTCAACATCAACTGTTCAGAGGAGACTGCGTGAATCAGGCCTTCATGGTCGAATTGCTGCAAAGAAACCACTACTGAAGGACACCGATAAGAAGAAGAGACTAGCTTGTGCCAAGAAACACAAGCAGTGGACCTTAGACCGGTGGAAATCTGTCCTTTGGTCTGAGTCAAAATGTGAAATGTTTCCTTCCAACCGCCGTGTCATTGTGAGACACAGAGTAGGTAAACGGATGATCTCCACATGTGTGGTTCCCACCGTGAAGCATGGAGGAGGAGGTGTGGGGGTGCTTTGCTGGTGACACTGTCAGTGATTTATTTAGAATTCAAGGCACACTTAACAAGCATGACTACCACAGCATTCTGCAGCAATACATCATCCCATCTGGTTTGCGCTTAGCGGGACTATCATTTGTTTTTCAACAGGACAATGACCCCAAACACACCTCCAGGCTGTGTAAAGGCTATTTGAACAAGAAGGAGAGTGATGGAGTGCTGCATCAGATGACCTGGCCTCCACAATCACCCGACCTCAACCAAATGGAGATGGTTTGGGATGAGTTGGAACGCAAAATTAAGGAAAAGCAGCCAACAAGTGCTCAGCATATGTGGGAACTCTTTCAAGACTTGGGAAAGCAGTCCTCATGAAGCTGTTTGAAAAGAATGCCAAGAGTGTGCAAAGCTGTCATTAAGGCAAAGGGTGGCTACTTTTAAGAATTTGTTTAACACTTTTTTGGTTACTACATGACTCCATATGTGTTATTTCATAGTTTTGATGTCTTCACTATTATACTACAATGTAGAAAATAGTAAATATAAAGAAAAACCCTTGAATGAGTAGGTGTCCAAACTTTTGACTAGTGTTGTGTGTATGTATGTGTGTGTGTGTATATATATATATATATATATATATATATATATATATATATATATATATATATATATATATATATATATATATATATATATATACCAACATACATACAAACATTCATACAGTTGATGTCGGAAGTTCACATACACCTTAGCCAAATACATTTAAACTCAGGTTTTCATAATTTCTGACCTTTAATCCTAGTAAATATGATTTAGTTCAGTTAGGATCACCACTTTATTTTAAGAATGTGAAATGTCAAAGTAATAGTCGAGAGTGATTTATTTCAGCTTTTATTTCTTTCATCACATTACCAGTGGGTCAGAAGTTTACACACTCAATTAGTATTTAGTAGCATTGCCTTTAAATTGTTTATCTTGGGTCAAACGTTTTGGGTAGCCTTCCACAAGCTTTCCACAATAAGTTGGGTGAATTCTGACAGAGCTGGTGTAACTGAGTCAGGTTTGTAGGCCTCCTTGCTCACACACTCTTTTTCAGTTCTGCCCACGAATATTCTATAGAATTGAGGTCAGTGCTTTGTGATGGCCACTCCAATACCTTGACTTTGTTGTCCTTAAGACATTGTGCCAGAACTTTGGAAGTATGCTTGGGGTCATTGTCCATTTGGAAGACCCATTTGCAACCAATCTTTAACTTCCTGACTGATGTCTTGAGATGTTGCTTCAATATATCCACATCATTTTCTTACCTCATGAAGCCATCTATTTTGTGAAGTGCACCAGTCCCTCCTGCAGCAAAGCCCGCCACAACATGATGCTGCCACCCATGTGCTTCATGGTTGGGATGGTGTTCTTCAGCTTGCAAGTCTCCCTCTTTTTCCTCCAAACATAACGATGGTCATTATGGTCAAACAGTTCTATTTTTGTTTCATCAGATCAGAGGACATTTCTCCAAAAAGTACGATCTTTGTCCCCATGTGCAGTTGCAAACCGTAATCTGGCTTTTTTATGGTGGTTTTGGAGCAGTGGCTTCTTCCTTGCTGAGCGACCTTTCAGGTTATGTTGATATAGGACTCGTTTTACTGTGGATATAGATACTTCTGTATCTGTACCTGTTTCCTCCAGCATCTTCACAAGGTCCTTTGCTGTTGTTCTGGGATTGATTTGCACTTTTCCCAACAAAGTACGTTCTTCTCTAGGAGACAGAATGCGGTATGATGGCTGCGTGGTCTCATGGTGTTTATACTTGTGTACTATCGTTTGTACAGATGAACGTGGTACCTTCAGGCGTTTGTAAATTGCTCCCAAGGATGAATCAGACTTGTGGAGGTCTGCAATTTTTTTCTGAGGTCTTGGCTGATTTCTTTTGATTTTCCCATGATGTCAAGCAAAGAGGCACTGAGTTTCAAGGTAGGCCTTGGAATACATCCACAGGTACACCTCCAATTGACTCAAATTATGTCAATTAGCCTATCCCAAGCTTCTAAAGCCATGACATAATTTTCTGGAATTTTCCAAGCCGTTTAAAGGCACAGTCAACTTAATGTATGTAAACTTCTGACCTACTGGAATTGTGATACAGTGAATTATAAGTGAAATAATCTGTCTCTAAACAATTGTTGGAAAAATGACTTGTCATGCACAAAGTAGATGTCCTAACCGACTTGCCAAACTATAGTTTGTTAACAAGAACTGTGGGGAGTGGTTGAAAAACGAGTTTAATTGACTCCAACCTTAGTGTATGTAAACTTCCGACTTTAACATTATATACACATACTGAGTGTACAAAACATCAAGATTACCTTTCTAATATTGAGTTACGTACCCCTTCTGCTCGGGGGCCTAGTTACCCTGCATTATTTTCTTTTGCCAATTCGACATTAAAAATGTATTGATAAAAAAATAATTCCTGTAAACTGGGTGAATCCACTTTTATTGCACAGAGACTGAGAGAGAAAAAAAAATGGATTCTACAAACTCTTTACGTTCTGAACTGCGGTTGTTTTTGGGTGTAGATCACTTCCAGACTACCTTAAAAATGTTGCGTGCTGCTGCTGTTGGTTGAGTTTAAACTGTTGTGCGGTGCCAGTGGGGAACCGGTGGAACAATGAGTCTGAGCCATTGACTGTTGGTGCCTGCCATCCTGAATAGAACACACACATCCCATCATCATTACCATCATCCACCCCATCCCAGTGCCCTGCAGCGACACTCACTGCCTTGCCTGACTGGCACCCACATTAACATAGTAGGCTACTGCTGCCTGCCTGCGTCTCCTCCCCTTATGTCTAGGACACGATTGGGCTACAGCAGACGGCATTCTTCAATTTGCTCACACAGACCGACTCGGAGACGGACCTGTCTGTACAGCCGACGAGTCAGTTAAAAGGGTCATATGTTGTCATTCCTTTTGGTAGAGGTTTGTAGACTTTGGGGAGGGAAGGTAGTCTTCTGTCTCCTTTCCACACCCACGTATAGATAAAGAGAAGTTGCATTCTTTTTATTCTGTCATTTGGATGATGTTTTACAATTAAGCTTCGGTCTCTCTTCTAAATAAATGTAGCTACATTTAATCAGATGGTAGGATCCCTATTAGTCTACGCGATCAGGCTGAATGTATCAACAGGAAAAGTTACACAGTTTCCCAGCACAAGAAAGATATAAACTATAGGCTAGGCCCCATAGTTAGCCTACAGTAGCCTAATGGGACAGGAAACCTCTTTCAAATAGTGGTGTGCCAGTCCAGACGATTAGCCTATGTTAATCAAATCAAATGAAATGTTATTGGTCACATACACATATTTAGCCGATGTTATTGCGGGTGTAGTGAGATGCTTGTAGGTTCCAATTTAAATTTTTATATGATCATGTGGAAGTAGCCTACTCAGGCAAACTGAGATTAGGAAACTACTAGTGTAGGCCTATAATCTGTTGATTGGCAACAGTCACCAGTCTCTGACATGATAGACAGGGTAGACAACACAAGTGTGGGATATTATCAAAGAAAAAATACAACTAAACGTTTCGTACAATAACAGTGAACTTTTCCATGATGAGTAGCCTAATGTGTAATAAATAAATAGGTAGCCTATGTCAGATGTATTTCACAGGGAAATAACTGTGACCAGAGGGAGGCAGTAGTTCGTTGAGACCAGGGGAAAAAGGTTGAGACGTGCAACTAGGTTACCCACCATTTAAAGGGAAACATAATAATAATAATAATAATAGCCTAATACCAATAACAACAATATGGCTGTATTCTAATTGTTATTATAATACCAACAATATTATTGTGTTGTGTTATTATTAGTATTAGCCTACTATTATGATCAATGTCAATTAGCCTATATTTATGCCCACTGCATTAATGTGATCATATGGCGCAAAGTAAATAAAAGGTAAAACAAATAATGTTTGGTCAAATATTACCCGGAGGCAACCCTTATCTCTCTTTCAGAGAGAGGGAGAGTGTTTCATTTATATAGTAAAAAAGCTTATACCTTATAGCTTCATCCCCCCCCCCCCCCCCCCCCCCCCCCCCACGTGATCTTTTCGCCTTGTTTTTACATTTTGTTACTTTGTAACTTCTGGAAATTGAAACTTTTCCTCGCCCAACGATTTCTCTGTATGCAAGCTACTTGATCTCTTGTTTGCGCAAGACAATCATTTTTTTTAAGCGACAGGGTGTCTAGACAACCACGTGACGGGGCGCGCCAATGCGCACTGGAGACACAGCTAAGAGCACCGAGAGTCAGAAAGAGATAGCGAGTGAGAGAAGGCAAGGGCACTTGAGCTATTCGAGTCATTCGCAGACCTTTTTCTGAAGATCACATCACTTCTTTGTCCAACTCACTTTATTCCTCCGACTACAGAAATTCATTCAAAAAAAAAAAGTGTCTGGATTAATTTATCAAGGGATGTTTAGATATATAGGCTGTAGGTAATTATTGTAATCAAGACTCTGTTCAGTATTCAATCGGAAACGCAACTACTCTACTCGGGGTAGATTTCCGTCTGGCACTTCAGCGGCTCCAGTTTTGGATTTGCTCATTCGCTTTGGATCTGTTTGGAGGATCCTTTCCTTCTCTCGTAACGTCTAAATCTATGTTGAAGATCACATCATGTGCAGACGGTTATGATATGTAGAAGATAGGGGATAAAACATACACACTGGCCTTTGTTAAAGCCTTTTTTTTTTTGCTCTCGGATCAAGGGCTGTGTGGATTATTTTTTTTCTAAAGAAAACGGACGAGCTTCGTTTTTTTTTCATGGATATATAATTCTAGAATTTTACCAGGATACTTAGCCTACTGGCTCAGAATACCACAAAAATCCAACTCATAACCATATGCGCAAAGTAATGTTACAATGTTTTTCGTTATACATAGCATACTGATGGAATGGAACGAATGTAGCGTTTAATGTTCACAGTAGCCTAGCTCTACATTGTAACAATTTCTCTATGCTGCTATTTTGTATTCTAGATGCTCAGCGTTCCTACATTGACATTAAGGTTTATGTTTCGATATAGCTGTATACTAGTAGTAGGACTATTATAGTGTTATAATACCGTTAAGGTGATGGTTAATTTCTCCTTACAGAGAAGGTTACTATCACGGCAGGAGCCTTGAATTTTTTTTTGTGAGGTTTAGTTTTGAGAAAATTAGACTGGCGTATGCTACAGATTTTCTTTGCTTCTCCACCTCCCAGTTTCTCCATAATAATATCTCAGGCTGCTTGTCGTTGCCTGGACTCGGATCCCGGAATCTTCATGATTTGCGGACATCATGCTCGTTTTTTAGCCGGGAAACCCTCTTTTCGTCCCGCATGTTTAGGACCAAACGAACGGGGCTCGTCCGGCGACTCTGGAGGAGCCGTGCGCCCGTCGAGGGCGACGGGGAGGCGGATACACGAACGCATGGATCCGGGGGTTGCTGTATGGGTAAATCGACGAAGGTTGCCGGGAAAACTAGCGCCGGAACGGATGCTGAATTAAAAGCCCTGACCCACTCGATACTGAAAAAAATCAAAGAGAAACAATTAGAGGGGCTCTTGCAAGCGGTGGAGTCAAAGGGGGGTGCGCGGAGCCCCTGCCTGCTCCTACCCAGCAAAGTGGACACCAAACTGGGTCAGCAGTCTTATTCCCTCCCCTTGCTGCTCTACAAAGTGTTTCGGTGGTCGGACCTCAGGCATTGCTCGGAATTAAAAAGGCTATCTTGCTGTGAATCCTATGGGAAAATTAACCCAGAACTCGTTTGCTGCAATCCTCACCACATGAGCAGGCTTTGTGAACTCGGTAAGTTAATGTTTTTTTTAAACAAAAATAATAACATGAAGGGAAAAAAAACCCATCAGTTATTGCTAATTATATGCATGGTCTATCTGTGTCACTATTATATATTATATGTGGTTAAATTGATTGGCGTGTCACTTTGCCAGACATGTTGACACAATTTACCGGGGGTGTCTATTGCAATAGCATAGGTCAGACTTGGTTGGTGTGACGTTAGAACACTTTTATCAGCATCATCACGTCATGACCATATGGCAGAAGTCCCCTCGTTTTATTCTTTATCTATCTGGGATATAATACAACATATAGATTTACTTTGAATGACTCCTCACAAGTAATATAGAGATTACAAAGGTCAAAGCAATTGTAATTACATTATGTCCTTATTAATTTATAACACGCAGTATATTATATTATGTCGTCTCATTATTGGTTTGGCAAAGCTTGGCCTAGTTATTGTTTTTTAATTGTATTTATATATTTCTTTTTGCTTTCAAATCTAAATGGAAAAGCTTATAAAGAATTCAAAAAAGGCCTATATGTTTATTATACCGAATGCAAGGCCGACTACACATGTTCAATGTGGTTTCCCCAAGTTTTCCCACTGTCTCGTAAAAAAAAATCGAGTTGATTGAACTTGAATGTTTTCATGACAGAGGTACTACTAACAACAGGCCTACACAATGTCGAACTATTTGAAATGGCCTAGCCTTTCAGGTAGACTATCTTGTGTGTTTGACAGTCAGTCTGGACCAAGTTGGTTTGCTTGCAGCCAGCCCGGCAGCGATTCGGATTGGAGTGTCCTGTTCTGTTGTGAGCCAAAAGAGTGCCGTATCTCCCACAGCCTGAGTCGGAGCCTAGTCAGATAGTCGCCTGGAGGCTGGCGCCAGGCGCCCCTCTGTTTATCTCTCCGCCAGATATCAAGGCAATCGCTGCCTGCCCTGCCTCCAACCCTCACTGCTAACACAAACAGTTTTCCAAAAGAATGCAAACTGTTATCGTACGTTTCTATCTTCCCCTGGACCCCTTTTTCTCATGCCTTCTTTCATTTCATTTTCAGAGTCTCCCCCTCCGCCTTATTCCCGATACCCAATGGACTTTCTTAAACCACCCGGTGAGTTTTATTATTACTTATTTTTATTTTTTATTTTTTTTAAAGTCGTTTTTCATGAATGTTTCTTGAATGTGGGGTACATACGGTGAGGTTTCTGGTTGCGTTTGGTATTTTTTCCAATGAGTATACCCACTGGGCACCCACTGCTTTAATCAACGTTGTTTCCACTTAATTTTTATGAAAATTATAGTTATTATTCCATTTGTAGAAATGAAAAGGCATATCATAGGCTTATATAGGTTACACATAAGTTATTTTCAACAACATTATAATTTTGCCTAGTCGTTTCGAAACAACATTGTTGTCATGAGACTGGTGAAAAGGAAGTCTCCTACCAGCTCGGTCATTCACACTATTAGGTGCATTGAGTTCTGCTCTGTGTGTATATGGAAATGCTCCCTGCTCTGTTTTGATTTATGATGGTAGTCAGACTGAGAGTGGCATGCCGGCCCGCGCCATGCAGCCCAGTGCCGACCAGGGCCCCTGTAATAGAATGGCAGGTAGCCAAGGCCAGGGCCCATTCCAGACCGGCACCAGCTCTGGAGTGGCTGTCTGTCTGCACAAACTTTTGGCTGGATGGGATGACCTGGCAGGACAGATAAACAGCAGTGGCACCAGAGGACAGAGAGCGAGGAGACACACGCAGGGAGGCTACACACAAACAATCACACACACACACACACGCGCGCACGCAAGATGCACACGCTGTGAGGGCGGTGGTACCGTCTGCAGTGAAGGGAGACAGCTCAGGGGGAGATGTGGATCACACAAGGGGAAAAGACATAGATTTCTGGAGCCCTGTTTTATCTGTTGATTTATTCTGACTGTAGATTACAGCTGAGGGTTTGGGAGTGTCACGTGTGTGTGTGTGTGTGTGTGTGTTTGGAGCTCGTGTGTGTGTGTGCAGGCCTGTGGTTTAGTCCGTGAGCCATTTTAGAAGGAAGCGTTTGCAACAACAACAAAAAAAAAGCGAAGTTTGTAGTTATTGAATTGCTGTGTGTGTTGCTGCTGTAGACTATCCTGGAGCTCATCCATGCCTGATATGGAAGGAATCCTTATTGCCTGCTCTACTATGGCCAGGTGGATTTCACGTGTATGTTTAACTAGCGAAACGAAACCATCAGGTTCACGTTCGCCGTTCAGTAGACAGAGAACCAAGAGACAGCGTTGAGTTAAGCGAGGTCGCGAGTTGAAGTGTTTTTTGGCGGCGGCTGTGAGTGAGTCACCCCTTTTTATGAATCAGACAGTTTTCGGGTTTCCTGCATGGCTCCGATCAGGCCGCACAGGGGGGACGTTCCAAATACTACACTATTCCCATATATTGTACACTACTTTTTTTTTTTTTTTTTTTTTTTTTTTTTATTGTTGTTGCACTATATAGGTAATAGGGTGCCGGGGGTAGGAAGACATCGTTTGGGAGACAGCTTCCTGTGAGGATGCTTGTAGGGCTCCATTAACCGTTTACTACACTTCCTCTGCTCGTTTTGGAGGGCCGCTTCTCAGTGAGTGATGTGGATGAATGCGCCATGTCCCCAGCGAGAGAACGACACACAACACACACACACACACACACACACTCTAGTCGCTCATCTGGTTGTGGTGAGGAGGAGAGAAGAAAGAGAGACGGAGGGAACACAGAAAAAAAGAGAAGGGAGGAAAAGCCCGGTGAAACCGTAGAGCAGGAAGCAAGTTTCCCCAGCAGCAGCAGCAGCAGCAGCAGAGAAGGAGAAAGTGTCTTTCATTGAACATAGGGGAAAGACGAGAAAGGAAGTCATGTGCAGATGCTATTCTTCGAGGGTTCGGTCTATGTTATTGTGGCAGAGAGAGAGAGAGAGAGAGAGAGAGAGAGAGAGAGGGAAACTAAAGAGTGTGAGAGAGGACAGATATTAATAGGACAATGGAGTGGAGCGTGGCTGGGCTGCGGAGGGATAGCAGACACACACACACACACACACACACACACACACACACACACTGAGCCTAGATGTAGAGGACAGATGAGATGCCTGACAGACAGACATGGGTATTCCCTCTGGGCCAAGGGAGCTGTCAGTCACCCAGTCCTCCCACTCTATATAGGCTCTGACTCCTCTTCTGTGTGTCTGTGTGCACGCCCACGCGTGTGCGTGTGTGTGTGTCCACTCCAGCTCTATTTAGTCCTCTGACTCCTCACCACAATTTGTTTCACAGGCCACATTACCACGCTAACATCTTACTGGATTACATGGTGGTCTGGTCTGCATAGCAATGTCCTGCCTCATCACGCCACAATAGGAGGGATACCACATGGGTTTTTCTCCCACAACCCAATGGCGGAGTGCCACTACAGTGTGTACCTGCATATATATCACTTAGCATGAGAGGTATAGGTGTGTGTGTAGTAGAATTATTTTTGATTTTGTTTTTGTATGGAAGCTTTGACTCCACTGGGGTTTGGAGCATGATGTTGTGAGGCTTGTGTCCTTGACCAGCAGAACCAGCCATGTACAACGAGGACGAGGATCCTCTCGAGAGAGACAGGACGGCAGACAGACAGACAGTCCTCACTGGACCCAGGTCGGGCGCGGGCCAAGTTCAATAGACGAACTGCCATGTCAGAGGCACTGCAAGTCTGAGTG